>NC_056739.1:1062455836-1062730836 GCF_019279795.1 Protopterus annectens
CCTGCAAGAAGAGTATCTGAGTTGCAAGAGCTCAAGGTGGGTGAGCCCTTCCTGATTTTCCACAGGGACAGAGTCTCTTTAAGAACAAACCTGTCAGCCATGAGCAAAAATGTTTTCAGACTTTATTTTAAATCAAGCCATTAATCTCACAGTTTTCTACCCAGAATCTGGAAACCAGAGAGAAAGGATTATATATACTCTAGATGTGCATAAGTAGCGCAGGCATACCTTTCAACCTTTTAGACCAAGAAGTCTGGACAAAGCCATAAATAAAAGTGGGACAAAGGCCCAAACATAGGGACAATTTTTAAGTATTGCCTTCACAACACATTATAACTTCAAACGCAAACTGTTAACACCACATTTAAAAAATACCACTACCCTATTCTAATGTGGGGATATCCACCCCAACCCCAAACCTACTTTATCTTCCTTCCCCCTTCCAAATTTCACAAATCCCTAAAACTAACCACCAGTACCATACAAAGTATTAGAAACAGAATCCCGGAATTCCATGCCTGGATATGCCATTTCAAACCTGATATACTTGCTGTAACCGAGATGTAGTTAAAGCCATATATAAAAGACACTGAATTTCTCCCTACAGTTTCTCTTGTCTAAGATCAGACAGACCCCATAAGAAAGGGGAAGGTGTAGCTCTTCTCTACCCTAACTCCCTCACAATCGTCCCTTACTGTAACTCCACTCTTCAATTCTCTACAGCCGAACTCATCACAGCACATCTAAAAATGAACTAATTCAAAACTCTCAGTTTGGTAGTTTTATAAATCCCACCAGGCAATAACATCCCTATGCTAGAAGAAATCTTAGCCTGGACCTCTAATAATATCCACAACGAAACAATAATTTTAGGTGTTGTTAACATAAACTGGCTAGACCATGCAACTACCTCTCCCAATGTATCCATCAATCTCTATAACTTCACTCAACTCATTACTAGCATAACCCGAACTAGTAATAACAACAGTGGTTTCATTCTTGACTGGAGTTTAGTCTCCGACTCTAACAAAATTTCTTCAGCAGGAACTCTCCCCTGCAATATTAGTGACTATCAGCCTGTCTACATAATACACAATACCTCCACAACCTCAAACCATCACCCATACAAACCCACTAGAAAGTTAGCTAACTTTGACCAAACAAACTTCCATGACACACTAAGTAAAATTAACTTGAGTCCTCTAAAATCTGCACCCCTGAATGAAGCTGTTGAATTATTCATTTCAACATTCCTAAACATCCTCACTAAAATGCCCCACCCCCAAGATAAGAGAATAAAAACAAATCAAGCTATCTGGCTTTCTAGAGAAACTAAACAACTTATGACAACAAGAGATGGTACATGGCAAAAATGGCAGAAAAGTAAAAACCCCATCAAACTCCACCTCTTCAAACAGCTCCACAACCAAGTACAATGTCTAGTCATTAAAGATAAAACAACTATACTATCTTCATCTCCAAAATTACTGTAACCATAACCCAAAAAGATTTTGGAACTCCGTCTCTACATTACTAAATCCAACCACCAAAAGTAACCCTTGCCAAATCCTGACAAAACCCCTGCTGAACTTGCTTCACTTTTCAATCCCTACTTTATAGGGACTTTATCCAAGCTAGCTGCCACCTTTCCACAAATCAGTCACAATAACAATCCAAAAACTCATTTCTGTGCTCCAAATTCCCCTCCACAGCCCTTCACTCTCTCCCCTTTTCCTAATTCCACCATAAGGATTCTGTTTTTCTGGAACTATTTCTAGAGGAAATCAGTTGTTTCAGTGGGAACACAGTGATGTTTCTCAATACTTTAGTAAGTTTTATGATTTGTTATAACTAGAATTTCAAGAACCTCCTACTTTAGAGGATGTTTTTGTCACAGCCTGTAATTTCCATGACAGCCAGCCTGCTGCCCCAAGAAAGCAGATAGACCCAGCAGCTACTGATTTAGTGAACCAAGATGCTGCTAAAAATAGGGTTCATACTAATCCCTCTTCTTTTGACAAGGCTGGAAAGGCTTTTGATAGATATAGGAAAACAGGGCATTCTTCGGCAACACTGTTTTGTAGAATTGTCAACTGTCAAATGCATATGTTGAAGTTTATGCTTACCTGTTATGAAAGTATGAGAAAATATTTTGGCATTTGTTTCCTCTTGTGAGGAGAAGTCTGCTTTATGCAACTTGGTGTCTTCAATGTCTCAAATGACTGCCCAGTGTTTGAAATTTGCTTATGAGTTTGTTGATGCCACTTCAAGGATTGCTGCCACTCAAACTGTTATGAGGTTTGCCTAGTTGCATTCTCAGAACCTGCCAGAGGAGGTCAAAATGAGATTTTGAATTCTCCCTTTGGATAGACAACTTGATTTTAGATAATCTGCTGCAGAAGTGATTAAAAAAGTGTGATTAGAGAGGAAAACTGATTCAAGAGATCTCACAAATTTACATCTCTCCTTCTCTAAGTTTGCTAAGGGATGCAGTGCTCCCTCCAAAACTTTATTTAAAAGCAAAATAAACTGCCATTAATGTACTAGAAAACAAATGTTTAAGAAGCAATGGCAGAGAGGTTTCAAAAAGCAGGACCCCTCCCATAACAAAGGGCTGTCTAATAAGTCCGAATGACTGTATGAAGGATTTCTACTCCCCCAAGCACACACACTGGCAGTCCTTTAAGAAAAGTCCATATCTGTCTTTGACAACAGATTGTTTCAGACAGATGATTTGTGGGAGTAATCCATCATGGTCACAGATAGCAGTGGTAGTTTCTCCCTCCCTTTTGGATGATTCCCCCCTTCTCCACCAGACCAGACTCTTCTTTTCACTTTTGCCATTCAACATATGCTTGCTCGGGGGGGGGGGGGTGATAGAAACTGCCCCTCTTCCCCAGTTAAGGCAAGTGTTTTATTCAAGGATGTTCCTGGTGCCAAAGACATAAAATTCTTGGACACCAGTTCTGGATCATTTTTTTCTGAATCTGTTTGTGATATTTCACAAGTACAAAATTCTGTCTCTTTACAACTTGTTAATACTTATTCTTCATATGATTTTTCTTGCGACCTTAGGTTTAAAAGATACATATTATCACATTCAAATAGATCCATATTTCAGAATGTTTCTTAATGTTTTCTGTGTCTCGATCATAGTATCCGTTCTTTCTCCACATTACCTCTTTGACCTATCTACATCTCCAAGGGTGTTCACAAATTGTCTGGCTGCTGTGGCAGCCTTCTGGAAACTGCAAGGTATTTACATTTTTCCATATTTAGATGACTTGCTTATCTTTACTGATTCTTTCTCAAAGTATTGGGTATCTCTCAGTTGGGTAAGAGATCTCCTGCACAGGCTGGGAATCCAGGAGAGCTTACAGAAATCTTGCCTGACTCCTTGTCGCAGGGATGTTTTCCTGGGGTGTGTTTGAGACACCTCAGTTAAAAGAGTTTTTCTTCCTCACAAAAAAAAAAACTGTATTTAGATCTCTTCCTGAGTTTTTTCACTCAGATTCCTGTCTCAGGAAGAGAATTTCTCGGGATTCTAGCTCTCATTGCATTTATGATACATGATACCTCTTGCAAGACACCCCATAAGAAAAAATCATTGATACCTGAATTTTTTTTGGTCACAGCATCAACATCCCCTGACATTTCAAATTCCAGTTTTGGGAATAGTGAAAAGTGAGATTTTCTGGTGTAGATACCACATGTCTCAAAATCCAGGTCTCCCATTCTCCTTCCCTGTTACCTCACAGTAAGTCATAAGAATTGCCTCAGCCTTTGCTTGTGGAGCAGTGTCTATGGGGATAAAAGTGCCGGGTCTTTGGAACAAAAAAGGTAGACCAGTGCACATTAAACATAAACATAAGGATGGTAGCTCTTACAAATGCTCTAAATTCTCTTAACCATTTGTGGTCTCTTGACCTCTTCAAGTGTTTAGAGACAACACCACGGTGATGTGGTATATAAAGAAGCAAGGGGGAAGTAGATCTTACCCTCTGTGTAGACTAGCCACAGTACCCTGGAATAAAGCTTTTCAGCACAATCTCACTTTACAGGCATTTTACCTACTGTCAGAGCAGGCAAACTGAGCAAGACCAAGGCAGACTCAATCAGTGGGTCTTCCGGAATTGATCCAGCTGTGGGGAACACCTCATATATATTATCACAATGAGCTCTTGGCAAAATTCTGCTCTAGGACTTCATGCAAGAAGGCTTGGAAAACAGATGCATTTCCTTTTCTTGGACAGGAATATTTCTGTGTTTCTCTACCTGTTCCACTAATTTCCAGGGTCATTTATGAAGATTCAGAAGGACTTTATAAAGATAATTGTGGTAACTCTCTTCTGACCCAGGCAACAGTGAATGTTCATTATTTGATCACTGCTGCAGTAGCCTAAGCTGTATGGATTATATCTTGCCAAGGATATAACAGCATGCCAGCTTCCATAGCTTCAGGGTACCTTCCATGTGCCCAAACTGTTAGCCAGCTTAAGCTGAGCTGACTAAAGACAGATTTGGGCACCAAACCCTTCAGACCTTTCCTGCTGCCAAAGAGAGTACTCCTGTGAGGGTTTTGAGGACCAAAGGTTGGTTAACGGTGTTCAGTTGCTGGGCAGGTAAGCTCCATTCAAGGAAGAAAAAAAACTTCCACTTTATATTTTATGACTGAAAACAATACTTTTCTGTAAAATTTCACATTTTTTAAATTTTTTTTTTAACAAAAAACATCATTATTGAGCTATCACTTATGACACAGGCAATCACACATTTATGTCAATGAAATCAAACCATAGTCACATGCTTTCAATTGCAAACATTGTACATCACATATAACCTTCTATACAGTCATTGTCAATCAAGCATTACATAACTCATTCAATTCCTGCCTTCCCTTAAATGTCATTCTTCCTCCAAAACATTATTCTGAATGCATTGTTCCCACAATTTACATGTTCCTATGCAATTTGCTCCTACCCTTTTGTAAAGATCCTACTTTGAGTTCTTTGATCTCTGTTACTGTATTCACTATTTCTAATACAGTTGGCATAGACTTTGATTTCCATTTTTTTAGTAACTGCTTTTTTGGCAACCACCAGAATTAAACTCAGCAAGGCCTTACTATGTCTAGGCAATTGAAATCACGTATCACAGCCCAACAAATCATTTCCTTAATTACAACAATTTACTAACCCAGTATTTCTGACAGAGTAGTCTGCAGGGAATTTCCGGTTCGATTCTCAGCTAGAGCGTCTTCTGCGTGGAGGCATGCATAAATGGGCATACCTTCGTTGAAGGTTGTGCATCATGGCTGGCAACTCGCCACGTAAAAATCAACTGCCAATCATTAGCGGACCGGAGTTCCGCTGTGGCAACCCCTAACCGGGAATAGCCGAAAGACACAAGAGTCTGCAGGGAATTTTTAAATTGTGCCAACTCCCAAAACTTCCATTCCCAAAATATATGTTTCTGATTACCTATTCCCACTCCATCATACCTGCAATATTTGCTATCTATCTGCAGAAAAATTCTTTGGAGTCTGCTTTGAATGTAAAAATACCTATGCAAACACTTCCAAGCAAACATCCTAAATCTTTTAGACTGCGTTGTATATTTGGGAGAACATAGTATACTCCCATAGCTTCTTGGCAAATTACTTATTCAGTCTTTCTTCCCAAACCTTTCTAACCTCCTCTAATTGATTCCTATAGTTATCATGCAATATTTTATATGCCTTAGTAATTATCCTTATTTTAACAGAAACATTTGTTTTAGATTCAACTAAAAACTGTACCAGTTCTGATCTTTCACTTAGGATCCTCCTATTCCTTTCTCTTTGCCTATACTGTGATATAAATCCTTGATAGGGAAGGCAGTCTCTAGCCTGCAGTCCAAATGCATTCTTGGCCTATTCCTATTCTATTACCTTTCCCTCTCTAATTATTTGCTCTCAATACCTTGGTTCCTTTGACATTTTTCTCATGAAAATTCCAGCCTCTTCTTGCGTATTCTGTGTACCCTAATTAAAGTCATCCCTATCAACAGAATCGCATTTCTCCATTCCTGTGTTGGCTTAGTTTTTAGAATACTTTCTGCTATATTATGGATATAATATATTGTGTGGCTATTTTTATTCTCATTAAGGATCTGCATTCAAACTCCCAGTCTCTCCTTATTTCTTGAGCCCCCCCCCCCTTTTCATCATCATCCCTTTCTATTTTGTATTGTAGTGTTCTGCTTGTGTTATGTATTGGAGCCATAACGGTGTACTTCTAAAATACCCCTTTAAATCAGGTAATCCCAAACCACCTTGTTGTATTGGAAAGATCAACTTATCTCACCTGACTCTTGTCCTCTTCTCCTCCCATATAAAATCTTCCAGGTCCTTATTAATTGCTATCTACAACTTTTTCTCTGGTTAGTAAAATATGCCTGACCTGTGTATAAAACTAAAGGGACCAAAACATTTTCACTGTTTGTATCTTTCTATCCGTGTACATAAAACAGAGCATACAATTTCTCAATTTTTGTATTATCTTTTGTTTAGTCTTTTCCCATGTAGCCTTACCTGCCATAATATAATCCCTTTTAACCCATAATCCTAAGTACTTCCTTTTATGATGTCCACATAAATATAGGTACTGCTCAACCAATTTGTGTGTGGGTACATAGTTTACAGCTATTGCCTTTGTTTTATCTTCATAAATATTTTTATCCTGAAAAGCTCAACTAATTTGTGTGTGAGTGCATAGTTTACAGCTATTGCCTTTGTTTTATCTTCATTAATTTTTTTTATCATGAAAAGAGTTGAAACTGCTTCAGACTGTTCCAGAACACTGAAACATCCTTTTCTGGTTTTATCAAGTGCAAAATAATATAATTTGCAAATAAAGCCAACTTTTCTTGATTACCATACAGATTATATTCTTGAATTTCTGAGTGCTTTAATTTCTTTGCCTCTCATTCTAAATATAACACAAATAAAGGGGAAAGAGGACACCCTGCCTGCTTCCACTGTTCAGACAGAACTTATCAGAGAGGAACCCTACCAGTTTAATTTCTCACCTCGTATAACCTTCCTTATTAATCTTGTTATTGGGTCGGAATACAAATGCTTCTATTGCTCTACTCATAAAATCCCAGGTTACTCTATCAAATGCTTTCTCTACATCAAGACTCAACAACAGCAGTGGTATTTTCTTACATTCTGCTTCTCACTGGATCATCACTGTTCTAGTAATGTTGTCAGATGTTTGCCTCCCCTCCACAAAACAACACTGATTCATATTTATCAATTTAGGCAACATCTTTGCCATTATTTTAGCCATTATAGACATAAACACTTTACAGTCATGGTTTAGAATCAAAATGGGCCTAAATGAAGCTTGATTTGATGGGTCTTTACCATCTTTAGGTATTGCAGCCACCACAGCTTTCTTCCATGATGTTGTTTCTTCTCAAGCTTTTAAAGTAGTGTTAAACAAAACTTCCAGATCTTTTAACACTTTCTTCCCTCTTAGCTTCCAGACTTCAATAAGAAAGCCATCTATTCCTGGAGACTTTCCTGTAGATTGGTTATCACACCTCTCAACCTCTTAGCTGTAGAAATCTGGGCAAAGCCTAAAATTATTGGGGGGTGGCAATGGCCCAAAAATAGGGGCAAATTTTAAATATATCTTCTGTAAACTTAGAAAGTTGCCAGAATAACAGGGTATGTATTAGCATGCATTTTCTTAAGGATGTGAAGTCTGAAACTCAAATGCATGTAATTATTTAGTGAATTAACTAATCAGTGATTTGCCAGAAAAGCACAAAATTTATGAGGAACAGACCAAAAACTGAAGGCATACATCTGGACATTCTGTGAAAATCTGGACAGTCGAGATGTATGTTGGTTATAAATCATCATTTTTTATGTCATCATCTCCTCCTATCCTGTTAATAATTGGGACTCGTATACCTTTAATCTTGGCATATTTAATTTTTCGATAAATATTAACATTTTAACTTTTTCTTGATTTCCACATTTCTCTGTTTTATACAGATTTTCATAAAATTTCTGAAATATTTCTAATGCCTCCACAGGATCTCTGGTTATTTCCCTTGTTATAGGTTTCCTAAGCCTGTTAACAAACCTTTCTATTTTCTGTTGCCTGAGCCATTGTGCTAAAAGCTTTTGTGCTCTGGAGTTATCAAAAAAACATTTGCTTAGTGGAAATCTTTCTAAACTCATGCATCTTATCCAGGTAGTCCTTATGTTCTGTTTAGCACTGTGGATTAGCACCACTTCTTCTGTTTAATTCCCCTTATTCTGCAATACTTTAACCTTTGTCAGGTCCTCTAAATAATTCTTGTTACTTCTTAATCATATGTATTTTTCTTTTATTTATACGCTGTTTTCAAACTTCACTTTGATTTTATCCCACTCCCTAGCTATATTTTCTGAATAAATTTCTATCTTCTCTAATAGCTCCCAAATAATTTCCACTACTCATTCCTGGATTTTTCTGCTGTTTAATAGCGAGGTGGAGAAATGCCATTGTCTCATTATAATTTCATTAACCTGCATTTTTATTTTAGTTAGTACTCACAATTTGAAGTAGTCATTGGATTTGTATCAAAACTTTCATTTAAATGCACATGTTCCTATGAAATCTAATTTTTGTCTAGTCTAGCCCAGTTTTTGTACCTTGGGGAATAATATTTAATTCTCTTCAGACTTCTACTGCTAAATTTGCATCTTCCATTCTAAATATTTTAATAGCATACTTCCAAAATCTATCTTCCTTTGTTATATTTTCCCTTCTTGGCCCCCCAGATATATTCTCAGTGGTGCAAATCGAATTCCAGTCCCCACCTGTCAGTAATATTCCCTACTGAAAGCTCATTATTATTCCCAGAATTTTCTTAGGCTCCACTGTAGCTGTTTGGGTGGATTATAACTATATGCCAGGGTAATCTCTTCCCTTGCCACTAGACCCTTACTACTATAAATCTACCATTATTATCCTTTTCCCCTCTGCTATTACCTTTAGAGCTCCTCCAGCAGTTAATATAAGTACTGCCTTTTCCTTTGTCCCAGGTATTCTGCTGAGTAACCATTCCGAAATGCTTTCTTTATCAAATTCACAAGCTTAGTTCTTTCCAAATGTGTCTACTATAGCATATCTATTTGTACTCTGCATTTTTATATAGTTCACTACTCTTTCTTTTTAGTTTATATCCGAGAGACCATTCACTGATAATATGGAAAGTGTTGCCATTATGATAAGAAGTTATTCCCACCTGTTATGTACAATAGCTTTTTTAATGTCTACTTTCAACTTTTGTGTTACACACATACTCTAATCTTTGACAAGTTGATCTTTTATACATTTGTTTCTTATCACATCCATTTGAACCTATGTAAGATCTTGCAAGACTTTTAGTTTTAATGAAAACCCTCAGACAAAAAACAAACACACCCCAGAACATCCCCATAACCTATTAATTTATTACAAATACACAAAACTATGTATATCTTCAAATAATGAAGTTTAGCCCTCCTAATAGGAAGAATTGTCCTAGATTTGCAGCTACACTCACATGTTTTAATTGACAATTAATTAAGGTTATCCTTACTAAGATGCACAGTACAGCCTGTACTTATACTAAGTGTTGTCTGTTTTTTTATTCCTCTCCCAGATGTAGAAAACAACTTGAATGCTTTCAGAAAACATTATCTTTTAATCATTGAAAGAAAACAAAAATTACTTTTTATTGCTGTCTTATAAGCTTGTTTTCATAGAAAAATGAACTCCAGATACACAGTTACCTTTGCTAAAGGAAAACTTTTCCTTACATTCAGTATTCTCTGATTTACTTGCTTCCACTTAAAACTTGTTGTTAGATCAAGCCAAGGGCCTTAATCCAGTCATTCCCTTATGCAAAAGTAAGAAAAAGCATATCAATTTTACTTATATCATTATCTGTATACTTTTACAAATTGCACATGACATTAACAACCCAAGATTACAGCCTATTATCTTAAACTTGCTTTTGTCCAACCTTTCTTCTCTTTTTACATTACAGTGCATACATTTCTAAGCCAAATAAGAAGCAAAAAAGAAGAATAAAAGGGGTAGGGCATCTGTTTACTTTTGTATCCCTGTAACACTCAAAAATAAATTAAAATGCTTTACTGTATAACATGCAGTACATATCATGGTGTATAAAGATACTGCTAAGAGCAAAATTAGTTTTACTTACAGTTACCTCTGTCCTTCATCTTTCCCTGTCCATAATGTTCTCCAAACATTATGCATTACAAACTATATTGACATAATTGTAGTTGCAGACGTTATACATCACTTAACATATATCCAGTCATTGTCAATCAGACATTACATAGCTCATTCAAATCCTGCCTTTTTTAATCTTCATTCTTCCTCTGCATGTATTGTTCCCACAATTCCCAATTTTTTGTATGTAATTTGCTCCTACCATTTTCTAATGATCCCATTTCCAGTTCTTTTACTAGATTCACTACTTCTAGTAAAGTTTGTTTAGACTTTGCTTTCCAGTTTCTATAAATTGCTTTTTTGGCAGCCACCATAATTAGACTCAAGAAGGCCTTACTATATCTAGGCAATTCTGATTCTGTATCATAGCTCAAAAAATAATGTTCTTAGTGACATCGATTTGCTCACACAGTATCTCTAACAGAGTAGTCTTCAGGGAATCTTTAAAGTCTGCCAACTCCTTATACTCACAAAAAAAAATATGTTCCCAGTTTCCTCTTTCTCCCCATCACATCTTCAACATTTACTGTCTACCTGAGGAAAATTTCTTTGGAGTCTACTTGGGGTATATAAACATCTTTATTAAATTATCAGGTATGACATAGGAAATACCCAACCAAGTAACACAAACTGAGAAATCACAAAGCAGGCTGGTGTTACAAGAAACAAGGATAAAATGTATTCTTAAGCGCTTTCGTCACAGATTACAGTTGACTTCTTCTTCTTTCTGAAGAAGTCAACTGTAATCTGTGACGAAAGCGCTTAAGAATAAATTTTATCCTTGTTTCTTGTAACACCAGCCTGCTTTGTGATTTCTCAGGTATGACATAGGCATATACTGCTGTAAACACTTCCAAGCAAAGATCCTAAATCTTCTAGACTTTTTTGCATATTTGGGATACATATGTGTAGCCCCCATTTTGTTCTTTGTGAATTGCTTATCCAATCTCTCTATTTAATCCTTTCTAACCTCCTCTGATAATTCTTATAGCTATCATGCAATATTTTGTATGCTGTACTAATTATTCCTTTTTTAACAGTAGCTTGTGTTTTAGAGTCTACTAACAACTCTGCCAGTGCTGGTCTTTTGCTTAGGATCCCCCTGTTTCTTTCTATTTGCCTGCATTCTGCTATCACTCCTTGATAGGGAAGGCAATCTCTGTCCAAATAAATTCTTGGCCTCTTCCCATTCAGTTACCTCTCCCTCTCTAATTAATTGCTCCCAATACCTTGGTTCTTTTACCATTTTTTCTGTAATAAATTCCAGCCCCCTCTTGCCTATTGTCTGTTTCCCTAATTGCAGTCATCCCTATCAGCATAATCTCCTTTCTCCATTCCCCTTTTGGCTTAGTTCTTAGAATACTTTCTGCTACCTTGTGAATATAATATTCTGCATTGTAATTGTTATTTTCCTTAAGGATCTGCATCCAAAATCACAGCCTCTCTTTGCTTCTTGAGCTTCTCCCTATTTCATCATCCTACCTTTCCACTTTGAGTTATAGGTTTCTGATTGGGCTCTGTGTAGGAGCCTTAACTGTGTAGCTCTGAAATACCCCAGTCATATCAGGTAATCCCAAACTCCCTTGTTCAATTGGAAGAATCAGCTTAACCCACTTGACTCTTGCCTTGTTCCCTCCCAGATAAAATCCTTTGGCTCTTTATTAATTGATATCCACAACTTCTCCTCTGGTTGATAAAAATATGCCTGACCTATGTATAAAACTAAAGGGGCTCAAAACATTTTCACTGCTTGTAACTTGCTATCCATATCCATAAAACAGAGTTTCCAATTTCTCAGTTTTTGTATTATCTTTTGTTTAGTCTTTTCCCATATATCTTTAGCTGACATAACAAAATCCTTTTTAATCCATACTCATAAGTACTTTTTTATTATGTTCCTAAATATGGATATTGATTAACAAATTTGTGTGTGGGTACATAGTTTACAGCTATTGCGTTTGCTTTATCTTTATTAATTTTGTATCGTGAAAAGAGTTGTAACTGTCTCAGAGTACTCCACAACACTGAAATGTCCTTTTTGGGTTTTACTAGGTACAAAATAATGTCATCTGCAAGTAAAGCCAGCTTTACTTGATTACCATACCAGTTGTATGTTTGAGTTTCTGAGTTCCTTATTTTATTTGCCAATGGTTCTAAATATAACACAAATAATTAAAGGGGAAAGAGGGTACTCTTTCCTGGTTCCTCTGCTCAAACAGATCTTATCAGAGAAGAACTGACCCCTCACCATTTTAATTTTCACCTCCGATCCCTCATATGTCCTCTTAATCAATCTTATTGTTTTATCAGGGGATACAAATGCTTCCATTGAACTACTCATAAAATCCCAGCTTACTCTGTTAAATATTTTCTGTGCATCACGATCCATCAACAACAGTGTTATTTTCTTACATTTCGCTTCCCTCTGGAGCATCATTGTTTTATTAAAGTTGTCAGGTATTTGTCTCCCCTCTACAAAACCAGATTGATCCATGTCTGTTAATTTTGTCATCACCTTTGCCATTTGTTTAGCCATTATAGACATAAACACTTTATAATTACTGTTTAGAATCGAAATGGGCATATATGAAACTGGATCTGATGGGTGTTTACCAGATTTAGGTGTTACAGCCACCACAACTTTCTTCTAGGATGTTCGTGCATCTCATCCTTTTAGAATACAGTTAAAGAAAACCTTTGTGAGTTTTATCACTTTTTCCCTTCTAGCTTCCAAACTTCCACAGGAATATCATCAATTATTGGAGACTTTCCTTTAGATTTGTTATATGTCATCATTTTTATTTCATCTCCTCCTATTCTAACCGTTTGTAATTGAGGCTCATCTGCCTCTAACCTTGGCATATTTAATTCTTACATAAACATTTCTATTTGTACTTTTTATTGATTCCCACATTTCTCTGTTGTATACAGATTTTCATAATATTTCCATAATATTTGTAATACCTCTACAGGATCTCTGGTTATTTTCATTGTTATAGACTCCCTAAGCTTGGTAACAATCCTTTCTACTTTATGGCACCTGAGCCATTGTGCTAAAAGCTTTTGTGCTCTGGAGTTGTATCAAAAAACAATTTCCACAAAAGTCTTTGGTTGCCCTCTGTATCTCACAAAACCTTTATTACCATGGACATTAATAGTACTTGGTATATGTATCACATTGTCATTTTCCATTTTTAATATTACTCCATATTCCCATATTCCATACTCCATATTCCCATCCCCTAGTCCAAAGTCCTCTTTCATTGTAAACCTTCGAAGGTTTAAAAGTTAAACAAAAAGAAATTAAATATAATGGGTTTTCTGATCATATAGTGATTTGGATTAAAATATAAGAACATGAAGACTATATTAAGATAGGAAAAGGATTTAAAAGAATTAATGAAAAAGATTTGGATTTAGTAGAAAGAAAATAACTTCTTCTACTCTGGAAACATCATATAAATATGAAGGAGATCTATGAAAATTGGACGATATGGTGGATGCATTTTGAAGAAAATATAAAAAGTATTCATAGAATGCATAGAAAAGAAAGAAAGTAAAAGAAAAATATAAAATGTTAAGTCAGGAAATATTCAATGATGTACTAGAAAAAGAGAAAAAAATATGAAAAAGAAAATAAATATATAAAATGAATCAGATTAAGATTCATAATCTGTTATATAAAAAAGGAAAAAAAAAAGAAGCAGTACCTTATTTGTGTATGATAATGAAAGAAGGAATGATAAAAAGAGAACTAAAAAATAAGGAAGGTAAATTAATTTAAAAAAAACAAGAATAAATATATGAAATAATTACAGAACGTATTAAATGTATCTGTTAAGAAAGAAGTGAACATAGGAAAGGTTTATGATGGAGGTTAATTAAATAAAGAAGATAATGAATATTTAGAAAAAAGAATAAATATAAATGAACTGAATTAAATTATGACAGATATAAACATGAATTCTGCAACAGGAATAGATGGGATTGAATATAATATGTATAAAGAAATGGATGATTGGCACAAAGTAATGTTTATCGAGGTGATGAATGAATGGCTAGAAAGAGGGATTAAATATAAAGAAAGTATGTGAAAGTAAATATGAATGAATAATAGGGGAAGAAATGAAAACAGATTGTGGCACAAAATGGGGGTGTCCAGCAAGTAGTTTATTTTTTCCATTGGTTATGAATATAATAGTGATTAAAATTAACAAAATGTCAAGAAATGGAGTTTACAGCCTGCTAAAAGAAGTACAACTACCAATAATGTACACCTATGCAGATGATATTGTAATAATTACAAAGAATACGCTATGGATGGAAAGAGTGAATTTAAAGTTAGGTGTAATGTTGGGAAGAAATGGAATAAATGTGGTGACTCCTCTCCGGGAAGAGCTGAAAAAAAAGAAGAAGATAGAAAAAAGTAAAATATTTGTTTTTTATGGTGAAATAGGAGGTGTCAAATTTAATGACAAATATATAGATGTGTTAGGAGTAAAATTTGGGAAGAATGAATACAAACAGGAGAATGGGACAAAGTGATGAAGGAAATAAAAGACATTTATGTTTTGGAAAACATATAGGTTTTCACACAGAAAGAAAGCACATCTAATCAGTAGTAAGATATTTATTTATTTATTTTATTTTACATTTGTTAACCGGGATAGTCCACTGGACACAGGTCCATTTTCAGTAGAGGGTCGGGGAGAAAAGCTCCACACATATAAATAACATGTAACAAAAAAACTACAAAGTTTACAAACTATATTTAGATACAAAATGCAATGAGTCTTAATTAATAGTAGTATATCTAATCAATAGTAAGATATTAGGTAAAATAGCATATGTAGCAAATATTTATATTTATATGATATTGGTAAAATATGAAAAAGAACTAATGGTGTTAAGATTTTCATTTATTTGGGGTTCTAGACTGAACCCCATCAAAAGTGGAACATTGCATATGAAAGAAGACCAAGGGGGCCTAGGTTTAATTATTCCTATTTTGAATGCAACATCTTTAACTTTATACAAAGTATAAAATTTGATAGAAATTGTAATGTATTATAAATATAAAGATGTATGGGAAGAAATGGAAGTTAAGATGAGAGGTAAAAGTGTTAATACTGATGAAATAAAAGAATATCAGAAGAAAGTGGTGTCATGGAAAATAAGAAAGAATGTAATAGAAAAGAACAGAAAGGAATGATCTGATGTCCATTTCACTATGCATCACGAATGGGTCTTCAGATCCGTCCTCAGATCCAACTCAGCCAGTTCTTCCAGCTACATATGATGCGAGCCTCAGACTCCTCCCACTTCCATAATGCCGCAATCCTTTCAAACCCTCAGATCTCGTTTGCCTACTGCCAGCACAGACGCAATTTCCGAGCCTCTTTCAGATAAGTGATATTTCTTCTTTTTTTCAGTAAATTTTCTTCTTCTAGTAGTTTTTCTAGTTCTTTCTGCTGTTAGCCTCCCCTCCTGTTTTAGGCTTTTTCTGTTGATAGTTGTTGCAGGCATTAGAGTTTCTTCTCGCCTCCTGCTTTCCTATTTCCAAAAAAATTTCCCAGTATGTTTTAGTTAATTAGTGTAGTAGCACTTACTAGTAGAATATATATGTGTGTGTGTGTGTGTGTGTGTGTGTGTGTGTGTGTGTGTGTGTGTGTGTGGCTTGTATGAGTGCTAGCCAGCATGTCTGACAAGCTGGAAAAGCCCTCTGGTTTTAAGAGGTTTGCCTCTTGTGGGCATAAGATCCCCCATTCTGATGCCCACAAGAGGTGCATATATTGCTTGGCTCCAAGGCAGTTGGAGATGTCATGTGACATCTGTTCGACCTTCAGTCCCTGGGCTCTCGCAGACTGGCAGAATAAACTGATCATACGAGATTTTCTCCTGGCTTCTGGAGCTCAGACCCCAGTAGCTAAGAATCATGCCCCATCTGTACCTCAGGTGACCATGTCTTCTGCTCCTGAGAAGAGACAGAAACTGTCGGATCCATCTTCCCCACATCCGTCAGGTTCTCATTTCTCTCTGGATCCAAGAGGACCCACGGATCTGATGGAGCCTCTTTTCACTATATCATCTCTGCCAGCCAATCTACAGACCTCATATCCGAGCACATTTTCAAAGCTGGTGGAACCTATCTGCATCCACAGCTCCTCCTCTCCGGAGCAGAATCCTAGCCAGGTTCACCAGGATCTGAGTTCTCATAGCCATACTCCTGGATGGTTAAATCACCTTCTCCGATCTGGACTGTGCAGCCTACTGTGCCACCAGTTAAGTCTACGCACTCATCTGTATCCTCCAGATCCTCTCAGATGTCCCATTCTGATATGAATTGGATGATGAGAAGTTTCCTCAAAGCCAACATCCAGCTAGGGATCTTGCCTTCACCAACCCATGCTGGATCACAAGAGCTCCAACCTCATACTACAGCCTCCTCCTCCAATTGCAATCTTTGGATTCGGAGCTGCAAGGCCTGGCTCTTCCAAGTGGGCCAGCGTCGGGGCTAGGAATAGCTTTTTCCTCAACACCGACAGTATCATAGACGAGTTCAGCTCCACTCCTTTTGGAACAGAGTGGGACCCAGAGTCCTTGGGGCCAGTGTCAGCTCCAACCTTTTCGAACCCGCCCCTTCCCCTGGGGTCCTTGACCTTTGATGGCTTGGGGCCGATGCCCTCTGGAGGTGTCAGATCTGAGATGACCTCATCCCTCTCTCCCTTGATGGTCTCAGCCACTGGGGTGGAGGGACGGGTCGTTTCGGCATCATCGGCATTCCTGTGGTAGAGAGGGCATTCTCTTCTCCTAGAGACCTGGTTCCTCCACCGCCAGGTCCTACCTAGTCCTCAGTGGGTGAGGGCGTTGCTTCCATTCATCAAATCCATGGTAAGCCTCTCATGGAAAGACTTCAGCCTGTCCCTCAGCAAGGGCTCCCCCTGTCTTCTGAGTCCTCCCCCGAGTACTCAATGGAGGAGGCTCCTCGGAAGTCTCAGTGCAAGGGGAAGCATCTAGACTCACCCTTGAAGTCATTGACAGAGAACACTGATTTCAGTGAAGGAGAAATGTCCCCCCAATCACCACCCAATGATATTTCCTTCGGGGATATCCTAGAAATTTTGATTGAGGAAATCTCCACAGGAGATCTCCACCTCTCTGACACACTCACTGTTGGAGGAAGATTATGAAAAGGTCTCCCCTTAACTGACCACAATGTCTTCTATAGCTAATTCCACGATGAGGTTAATCTCCCATGCTGTGGAAAGTACCTTACAAGCAGCTGGTTCAGGCATAGCCCTTAGTAGACATGCCTGGATGAGACTTTGTGGGTTTGTGGAACCCTTTAAGGCGTCATTCATTCATGCCTCTTTTGATGGCTCCTCTTTGTTTGGGACCTCAGTTAAAGAAACCCTTATCTGCAGTGAACAAGAAGGCACAACCTTATCTGCTGTAGGGATCAAGTTTTCTTCCCCCCAGTGGACCTTCTACAGGAACCACTGGAATGGAAAGAAGATGTGGTTCCATAAATCCCATGGGTCCTTTACAGACTTGCAGAATGAATCCTCTTCTTGAGACAGAGGGAGAGGGTTCAATGGCAGATGCCATTTGGTGGGGGGGGGGGCAAAATCAGGTCTTCAGGGAACCTTTCTCTGACAGGCCCTTCTAGCACTCCTGAAGCACTGCCTGACTGTCCTAAACTGGAGGGAGTCAGGGGCAGACTTTCTTTACACCTAGAAGCCTGGACAAATATAACAAGCGACACCTGGGTGTGAAATATAATTTTCAGAAGTTACTGTATTACCTTTTCCCTTTCTCCTTCCAGTTCTGACCTGTGTTCCCCTGATGTACCACCCAGTCAGAGGGAGAGTGCCCTTCTAGAAGTTCAAAAACTTCTAAACAAGAATCATCCAACAGGTCCCCACTGAACAACAAGGGTGCAGAACTTACTCATGCTTCTTTTTGGTGGCAAGAAGACAGGGGACCTTTGACCCATTTTGGATTTGAACAGTCTGAATCTGTTTGTAAGGAAGTTGAACTTCTGCATGATTATGGTGCAGTCCATTCTGCTGCTGCTGCACAGGGATGACTGGATTTGCTCTGTAGATCTCCAGGACATGTACCTATCATATCAAAATATACAGGCACTCCATGATATATCTGTGCTTATGGATTGGGGGGCATTCATTATCACTTCAGAGCACTGCCGTTTGGCCTCATCACCACCCTCCCTGTGTGTTCATCAAATGCATGGCAGTGTTTGCATCTCATCTTTGGCTGCAAGGATTCCAGGTGTTTCCTTACCTGGATGATTGGCTGCTGACGGCACCCACAAGGCATCAACTACTACAAGCTATCCAGTTCCTGTTATGTCTGTTTCACCACCTGGGTATCATAGTAAATATAGAAAAATCCAAGCTGACTGTGGTACAGGAGACAGAGTTCATAGGGATGCAGCTGAACACAGTAACACAAGTAGCAGCCCTTCCCTCTGAAAGGATCTTATCACTGAGACAGCACGTTCAGCTCTTATTAGACATTCCCAGTCCACCTGCTTGACTGCTCCTCATGGCACTTTGATCCATGCCAGCTGCCATTCTTTTTGTTCCCCTGGTCAGGTTCTTCATGCAAATTTTTTAGTGGACTCTCGCGGTACAGTGGTGTATTTGCTGTCATCCCCTGTCATCTCCAGTCAAGCTCACTTTAATTTGTAGGCATCACCTCCGGTGGTGGACATTAATGGATGATCTCCATCTAGGAAGGCCATTCATTCTTCCCACTCCTTCAGCCATGGTAACCACAGATGCCTCCCTGTTGGGTTGGGGCATTTCCAGGGAATGATGGTTCAAGACACGTGGCCCACAACAGAGACAAAGTTGCACATAAATGTTCTGGAGATGAGGGTGGTCCTCTTCATGTTGCAAGCCTTTCAGGACTGCCTTCCTCTGGGAACTATTGCAATTATAATGGACAACATGTTGGTGGTTTGGTACATCAACAAGCTGGGGAAGGTCCCGTTTGTACCCGTTGTGCAGGGAGGCCATGAAGGTTTGGAAATGGGTGATTTTTTCAAACCACTTTCTCACTGTAATGCACATCCCAGGGGAATCCAACGTTCTTGCAGACAGACTCACCAGATCGATCTTTCGTCCACGATTGGTCCCTGAACCAATCAGTAGTGGAGCAGATATTCAGCCATTGGGGGCAACCTTGCTGTGACCTGTTTGCCTCTCCCCTAAACAACAAGTGCAGCAGGTACTTCACTCTGATCCCCCCTTTGGGGGAGTCACCTAGGTATGCTCTAGTCCATGATTGGCCCTTGGGTCTCCTCTATGCTTAACCACCTGTTTCCCTGATACCAAAGTTCTTCAGAAAGCCCAGAGGTTGAAGACCAGTCTAATCCTCATTGCCCCTTATTGGCCTTGCCAGGTATGGTTGCCCCTCCTGTGGTCTCATTGCAACTATCCTCCATGGATACTGGATCCCAAACAGGATCTGATATCTCACTGTAGGAACACCAAATCCCCGGTGTATGATCCCTCAAACTAACTGCTTAGTTTCTTCACTGCCAGGGATCTTACTGTAGTCCAGACTAGCTTCCCCTGTCCGCGAAATCATTCTTGCTTCTCAAAAGTCCTCCACTATGAAAGTATATTATAGCAAGTGGAAGAGATTTTCTGTTTGGGCCTCACAGAGAAATATTGACCATTTTTCTGCTTCTGTCCCTGACATTTTGCTGTTTCTTGCTTTAGTATTTCAGCTCAGAGCTAGCTTTTCCACCATCAAGTTGCAACTTACTGCTAGCTCCAACTTTCATGCGGGGAAGGACACTAGTTTTACATCCTCTCTTTCCACATCTAAGTTATGTCTGTCCTTTATGGAAGGTATTTTTCACTTTAGGCCCCTGATCAAGGATCTATCTCCCCTTTGGGATGTCACTTTATTGCTTCAAGGGCTGACCCAGAAACCCTTCGAATCTGCTGGCTCATGTGACCTAAAATTTTTTTATGGAAGACTGTCTTTCTGGTGGCCATCACTTTGGCCAGAAGAGTGTCAGAATTGCAAGCTGTGTCTTCTCGACCTCCATATGTCTCATTCTTCAGAGACAGAGGCTCACATAATGAATCTATCTTTCATTCCGAAAGTAGCTTCTGAGTCAAATATTAATCATACTATCCACCTACCCGTATTCTTTCCTAATCACTCCAATAAGGGAGAGTATATATTATATACTTTGGATGTGTATAGACAGCTGCGTTTTTACCTACATAGAACTATTGATCACAGGAAGTCAGACCAACTATTCATTGCCTTTTCCTCCAAACAGGTTAGGTCAGGCAATTTCTAAAGTTACCTTAGTGAAATGGATTGTGAATTGTATTGCTACAGCTTACGCCCAGCAGTGAAAACAACTTCCCTGTCCAGTGAGAGCCCATTCTACCAGGCCCATGTCTACTTCATTTGCCTTTTCTGCAAGTACCTCAGTTGATGAAATTTGCACTGCAGCTACTTGGTCCACAACTCACACTTTTGTATCTCACTACAAGCTGGGCATTGTTTCTAGGAACAGAGATCCTTTGGTTCCGCGGTGCTCAGGAATATCCTCCTATAGGGTCCTCCCGGGGTTTTTTGTTGCTGGGGACTCTGACCCATTCGTGATGCATAGTGAAATGGACAACATCAGATTAGAAGTTATGTACTTACCATAACTTGTCATCAATGTTGTCCTATTTCACTATGCATCACATCCCACCCTCCATTCCCTTGCCTTTTGCAGCTGAGAGCGATATGGAGGCTGAGGGAACCCACTGGTTCCTAGTTGGGCTCCTGGTGGCCGTTTCTGTGCTATCTATCTCCTTTTCTGGATACTCTTCAGGAAGGGGCAGAAAACTCGATCTGAGGGTTTGAAAGAAGTGAGGCATTATGGGAGTGGGAGGAGTTTGAGGCTCAGATCATATGTAGCTAGAAAAATTGGCCAAGTCAGATCCAAGGACAGATCTAAAGACCCGTTTGTGATGCATAGTGCAGTAGAACAACACAGATGCCATGTTATGGTAAGAACGTAACTTCTAGTATGTTATTATAATGAAAAACTTTTATTTTGTTGACCCATGGAAAGATCTTGAAATGAATAAGCAAAAAGTTATGTTAAGGAGTTATGAAAATTTCAAAAAATAAAGGAATGTAAGGATTTATTGTGGAGATTATCCATATGCAAACTGCCTGTAAGAGCTAATACGCAGTATAAGAGCAAGCAAAACAGAATTTGTAATACGTGAGGGGAATTAGAAACTTTAGAATATGTTTTTTTTTAAATGTGACAGAATTAAGAAGTTATTGGTAGAAATATGTAAACATGATATGGTTAAAAAGTATTTAAAATATGAACAGTTAAACATGGACATGATAGAGTATGGTTATTATGGAGCATGAAGACAAGAAGTAAAGAAGATGGACAAAATTATTGTTTATGTTGCATAAACAATATGGGTTGAAAGATTCAATGAAATTAAATACAATAGAAAATGGACTTTGGCAAAGATATTGGAAAAGATATGGTTTTGGTTCTGGGTAAAAGTTCTGGGTAAAAGTGGAGGAGGGAATACTTGAAAATGTAACGTAAATGTATGGAGACGTAAATATTTGTAAATAGTGTTAATATACAAATATGAACTGCGGTGGTGGTGCTGCAGTAGCGTTGTCGCCTCACAGTTAGATGTTGCCCGTTCGATTCTCAGTTAGAGCATCTTTTGTGTGGTGATATGCGTGAATGGGCGTTCCTTCGTTGAAGGTTGTGCATTAGGCCCGGCAAGCCAGCATGTAAAACTTTACTGATTCAACCTACAGTTAAGAACTTACTTACTGTATGGTCCTTGCAATGTCAATGTACAAAATAAAAAAATATAAAAAATATAAAAATTGTATATATTTTTGTGTACACATTTTTATATATATATATATATATATATTTTATATGTTATATTGTTTTTTATATACATTTTTTTTTTTTTTTTATACAATGGCTGCATACATCCTGTACATACACTGAGTCTTTACCCATTTTTTTTTCAATTTATGTGGTGTGTGGTGTGGTATTTGACATGATTTTAATTTTTAGAGATGTCTTTATTTTTTTTTTTTATTTGACTTTGTATACACTAGAAAGATATACATAATGGTAAACAGGAGGAAGGAAGGTGTCACTTCCTTGTTTAAGATTAGTTTTTTTGTGTTTGTTGTATTGTAGAAATTGAATCTTGAAAGGTGTTCCGTGCGTAGCTGGCTTGTTGTTCTGTTGGTTAAAAGTTCTAAAGGTCTTTTTTGCGACTTTGGTGTATGCTTTACTGCAAACAAGGTTCCTCTTTCTTGTATTGTAAAACTTTATTGCCAATCATTAGCGGACCGGAGTTCCGCTGTGGCGACCCCTAACCGGGAAAAGCAGAAAGACACAAACAAAGTGTTAATATACAAATATGTTACTATAAAAGTAATCTGTGACATATATATATATATATATATATATATATATATATATATATATATATCCTCCTCTACTAACACTTTAGCCTCCACTTCTGCTTCTCCTTTCTTCTCCATCATCACCACCCTGAAATACCCCCTCTTCCCACTCCCCACCTTTCTCATTAAAACCTATACCCACATCTACCATAAAAAAACTCCTTCAGAAACTGAAGCCATGCTCTAATGCTCCAGATAACATTCCTTCATACTTTCTTAGCATAGTTGCCGTAGCCATTGCCTACCCCATCAGCATTCTAATCAACCTCTGTATCCAAGAAAGCATAGTACCCCAAATTTGACAAAAGGCTTGTATCATACCTTTACAAAAAGGTGGCAATAATAACAATATTACTAATTTCTGTCCCATCTGTAAAAAGTGTATCCATCTACAACTCCTACCACATCTCTTAAACAATCACCTACTAACTCACACACAACATGGATTTAGACCCGGTCACAGCACTATGACAGCCCTACTCTCCTTCATGGAAACTGTAAATAAAGCCCGGGACTCCGGCCACATTGTTTCTACCCTCCTACTTGACCTCTCTAAGGCCTTTGACACTATCTCTCACAATCTACTTCTAACTAAACTCTCTAAGCTCAACCTATCACCTTCCTCTCTGAACTGGTTCTCCAGCTACTTATCCAATAGATATCAAGCAGTAAAATGGAAAAAGGCCACCTCCTCATTCCTTAATACCCCAACTGGAGTTCCCCAAGGTTCCATACTGGGTCCCCTCCTCTTTAATATATTTATAAATGACTTCCGCAATTCTGTCCCTTTCTCAAATATCATCCAATATACAGATGATTCAACTATTATCTGATGTTCATCGTATTACACTGCTGCAGTCATTACACTTGGGGTTATCCTGCCGCCAGGCGGTCCCGCAGTTGGCCAGAGTTCCAAAGTCTTAGTCCGGCGTCGGTTGCTGTCGCTTCTTCCTTGAAGTCAGTGCGCCAGGGGTATATAAGATGCATCCGACTCCATTTTCGTCAGTCTTTCTTACCATGCGGTGCCTGAAACAGAAGCAGTTCGCAAGTGCAGGTCGGCCGACTCCTGAGATTTTTGAAGTTGAATTTCAGATCCGAAGTCTTCAATAAAGCTAAGTACCCTGTTGGGGAAACTTTTTTCTTGCCTCAGACCGATGTCAGAAAAAGTTAATAATTGTATTTCTTGTGGGAAGCAAATACTTCATAAGGACTTCCACTCTTACTGTATTCCATGCCTAGGCCGTGATCACGATGTCACTAGTTGTTGGTTTTGTGCTAGATTTAACAAACGCACTATAAAAAGACGTTTTGATTTTGCTTTGCACTACTTTGGCCGAAGGTTCAGTTATACTATGCCATCGGATCAACCGATGACCGCAATTCCGAAAAAACGCAAAGACAAGGATAAAGACAGGCATCCGAGGTCCAAAACTGACGACGAAACCTCTTCTAGGCCAGTCGCCGTTTCGCCGGTTCTCAGTGAGGGGCTTTCGCAGCCCCTGACACCCGCTACCTCAGAGCCACAGTCCGCCTCCGACTCCCACGTGGAGACAACTAGGCCTCTGGAAACTCAAGGTATTGGGCCTACGGAAACTAATCCCTCAGATGGGTCCGGAGCCGCTGAGCAGGCACAGGCTTCTGAGGGTGTTTTCAGACCTTCACAACTTACCATTAAATCAACAGCCAAGACAAAGGTACCATTAAAGACAAAGAAACAAGTACAGCATTCTCCTGGACAGTCCTCCATGCCTAAGAAACAGATGCTTAAAATGGTCGAAGACCTCATTACTCTAATCAGGGGTTCCCATCCCCCTCCTGAGAAAAGGCCTAGGCAGGATACAGACTATGACTCCTCTGATCAGGTTTCCATTTCCTCTGATTCCTCTTCAGACCAGGGATACTCTTTACCCCCCTATGAGGACTCTGATGCTGAGGAATCTATCCCTTCAGCCTCTCCTCCTGAGGATTACTCTTTTGGGGAAACTTTACATACCATGAGAGAACATTTCCATTGGGAAAGTCAGGAATACTCAGAATCCAAGAAAAGGCTCAGGGATTTCCTCTTATTGCCTCAGCACAGGCCCCTGGCTATTCTGCCTGTACTAGACATTGTGGATGATGTGTTCTCTGAATCCAGCTTATCTCCTGACTCTTTGCCCCCTGCTCCAGCCAAGCCAGATAGGTATTATAGAGTCCTTGACTCTCACAAGTTTCTATACAAAAACCCTTCTGCTGATCCAGAAACTATTTCCCAAGGTCCAAAAGGGGTTAAGGCTTCCATTGCAAAAAATCCAGTACCCTCTGACAGAGATTCCAGAGCTTTGGATAGATGGGGTAAGAAAGTATACACGGCTGCAACTTTAGCAGTAAGAGCTTTAAATTGCCAGTTTCACATGCTTAAGTACCAACAATATTTAATGGCTCAGTTAAAACAGAAAATGCTTGCTAGCTCAGAAGCTCCTGATTGTAAAGAAATGCAGGATTTATTGCAAGCAGTTGAACAGGTGGGAAAACATACTCTGCAATGTGGTTTTGATTCTTTAGAGGCCTCTTGTAGAGCCGCAGTTACAGGTTCTGTTATTCGAAGACATGCTTGGTTAAAAGAACAGAGTTTACCTGAACATGTTAAGTCAAAGTTATTGGATGCTCCTTTACAACATGATACCTTGTTTGGTGTTAAGGCAGAAGAGGTGTTAAAGAAAATGGAGGATAAAGCTAAATCTATGCAAACAGTCAAGGATTTCTTACAGATAAGCCACCTCGGTTTAGCAGAAATTGGCCAACAAAAAATTGGTCCTTTCCAGTGTCAGACAGGCCACAGAGAGGCAGATACAGACGCCCAAGAGGCAGATCTCAACCCCAAGGCTCAAACAGACAACGACAGTGGGGCACCTCAACCCCAAAGGGAGGTGAGGACAAGTCTCAGCCTTACAGGAAACAGTCACAATGACTTTCCCTTGCGTACGCCAAGCACGTCCCTTCTAGAAGCCCCCTAAGGGGGAAAACTATCACTTTTTTCTCAAAACTGGCAAACAATCACCCAAGACAAATGGGTCCTGAATATTGTGTCTCAAGGTTACAGATTCCACTTCCATACTTTACCAAAGCTAAAAGGAAGGACAAGGATTTTTCTTCAAGACTCTTCCTGGTCCCCAGAAAGGGCAAAGCCTGGAGGCCTATACTGGACCTTTCAATTCTGAATACTTACCTGGATATTCCGAAATTCAAAATGTTGACATTACAGCAGCTTCTACCCATGCTGGGCAAGAAGGCTTGACTTGTTACTCTGGACCTCAAAGAGGCATACCTGCATGTCCCTATCAGACAAAATTGCAGAAGATACCTCCGATTCAAAGCTGGTACAATGCACTACCAATTCTCTGCACTGCCCTTTGGCTTATCTACTGTGCCCAGGGTCTTCACAAAGTGCCTGGCACCAGTAATTGCATTTTGCAGACAAAAAGGAATTCAAATATATCCATACTTGGACGACTGTCTCATTCAAGCAGAGACAAAGGACATTCTTCTACAGCATCTGGCGTTTGTGAAAAGGTTGCTAATTTCTCTAGGGTACACAGTAAACGAAAATAAGTCAAAACTAGTGCCCTCACAACAGATAACATTCCTGGATGCCAGCTTAAATACAATGGCCCAGATGGCTTACCTCACGCCAGACAAACAAGTGCAACTAACTCAATATTTTCAACTACTGGCAAAAACGTCCCATCTCCCTGCAAGAAAAATTCTGCAGGCCCTGGGATTCATGGCATCCTGCATACTACTAATACCATATGCCAGACTGCTTATGAGGAAATTACAATGGTACCTAAAAAGTGTTTGGACTCAGCATTCTCACAGTCTGCAAGCAGTAATTCCAATAATTCCCTGCCTACAACAGGAGTTTCGATGGTGGGCACAGGCATGTCACCTAAAAAAGGGTCAGCCTTTTACCCAACCCACAGCCAGGCAAACTCTAACAACAGATGCTTCGGATTACGCCTGGGGAGCACACATGGCAGGAACATGCATTCAGGGCAAGTGGACCACAGACCAGATGCATCTTCACATCAATCAAAAAGAGATGTTGGCTGTTCATAATGCCCTAACAGCTTTCAAGGACCTTCTACACCCAGGACAACTATTACTAAAGACAGACAACACCACAGTAATGTTGTGCATAAACAAACAAGGGGGCTCTCACTCTTATCCCCTATGCAGGCAAGCCATGACCTTGTGGAACACAGCTGTAACGTACCAAGTTCACCTGCAAGCACAATTCCTGCCAGGAAAGAAAAATACTCTGGCAGACGACCTAAGCAGAAATATCATGGACCCTCACGAATGGAAGTTGAACCCACAAATCTTCAGCATGATAACACAAAAATGGGGATGCCCAGACATAGATCTTTTTGCCTCCCCTCTGAATTGCCAACTACAAAAATTCTGCACAAGGACTTATCACAAACAAGCATGGAAAGTGGATGCTCTTCTGTTCAGCTGGAAAAACCTAAAAGTCTATGCCTTCCCACCACTGCCTCTCCTTTCAAAGATACTCCTAAAAGCCAGACAAGAAAAATCACAAATGATCCTGATTGCTCCAGACTGGTCATGCCAGCACTGGTACCCTATCTTAAGGAACTTGGCTCAGGGCCCACCATGGATTTTGCCCCAAATTCCACACCTTCTGACTCAACAAAACAATCAGATCCTGCACGGTCAGCTCAAAACCCTAAACCTGGCTGCATGGCAGATACTTTAGTCAAACAGGCAACACCTCTCTCTAAAGCTGTTATGGATGTCATTTTGGAGGCCAGGAGGCCTAGCACCAGGAAAGCTTACTCAGAAAAATGGAAGAGATTCTGTGCCTGGAACCAGGCTCACAGCCTTGACCCTCTTGTTCCAAACATTCCTCAGATTTTACAATACTTAACTGAGATGCTGGACAGAGGCCTATCCTTTTCATCAATTAAGATTAATGCCTCTGCCATTTCTGCACATTACAACACGGATCCTCCTTTATTCTCTCATCCCTTGCTAAAGCAGTACCTCAGAGGGGCTAAAAACATAAGACCGCCCCGGAGAGCACCAACACCAACATCAACTTGGGACCTCAATTTCGTTTTGGAAAAACTGACCCTACCACCTTTTGAGCCAACCAATACAGCCAATCTAAAATTTTTATCATGGAAAACAGCTCTGCTCCTTGCAGTAACTTCAGCATGAAGTGTCTCAGAGCTACAGGCATTAATGGCAGTGGAACCTTTTATAATTTTTCATCAGGATAGGGTATTTTTAAGGACAAACCCTACCTTCATGCCAAAGGTGGTATCTAGTGTGGCTCTTAACCAAACCATCCATTTGCCTACTTTTTATCCAAACCCCCAAAATAAAGGGGAGCAACTTCTGCATTATTTGGACATACACAGGCAGCTACGCTTCTACTTGGACAAAACAAAAGCTTTCAGGAAAACTGATCAACTGTTTCTAGCATGTGCTGCAGGATCACAAGGCAAGGCTATCTTAAAGCAGACTATATCCAAATGGATAGGACACTGTATTCGGTACTGCTACACACAGCATGGAAAATCAGTCCCTAATAACATTAGGCCTCATTCCACCAGGGCAACCGCCACTTCAGCAGCCTTTCTCAGAGGAGTACCTACCAAGGAAAGTTTGGAGGTTGCAACTTGGAGTTCAGTGCACACCTTCACCAAGCATTACCACCTGCCTCTTTACTCTAAATCCAGAGCAGGATTTGCCACTGCAGTTCTACAGGGCCTCTTAGCCAATCCTAACTCTTTATAGACCAGCCACCCAAACTTAGCTTTGGGATTCAACCCAAGTGTAATGACTGCAGCAGTGTAACATGATGAACATAGTACAGTTTTGTACCTACCATAAATGTAGATGTTCGAGTGTTCACACTGCTGCAGTCCAGGTTACCCTCCCGCCACCCCCTCTGAACTAGCTGGACTTATCTATACCCTTCTATCCTATACAACCTTTGGGGTGTATTTGCTGGTAACTGAAGGTATTGTTTTTATTTTATATGTATATTTTTGATTAGCAATATGTATTTCCTACCCACTTGGGGGCACCTGACACCTGGGTCAAGAAAAACTGAAGAAAATGGCGTTGGATGCATCTTATATACCCCTGGCGCACTGACGTCAGGGAAGAAGCAACAGCAACCGACGCCGGACCAAGACTTTGGAACTCTGGCCAACTGCGGGACCACCTGGTGGCAGGATAACCCCAAGTGTAATGACTGCAGCAGTGTGAACACTCGAACATCTACATTTATGGTAGGTACAAAACTGTACTTTCTGCCACCTCCATCCCTACACTCCTAAAGCTTGCACAAGATGCATTCTCAACCACTGAACAATGGATGAAAAAAAATCACCTAACACTTAATGCCTCTAAAACTAAATTAATGGTATTTACTCCCTCTAAAGTCACCTCTTTCAATACAAACACATACTCTATCACTAGCCATAACAACACATCTCTGGAATTGGTGTCAGAGGCCAAATTACTAGGGGTCAAAATTGACAGTCAGCTTAAATTCAATTCCCACCTTCAACTAAATATCAAAAAAACTCATCAAAAACTTGGCATGCTCTACCGACAAAATTGTTATCTCACGCCCTCCACTAAAATCACTCTCTCTACCTCATTTCTTATCCCCTCCCTTCCCTATGGAGCCCCACTCCTAACTAACCTACAATCTTCCCTTAAAACACAACTTTCCTCTTGCTTCAACAAAATCGCCAAGTTCGCTACCAGCCATAAGTCCTCCACCAACCACTGTTCTTCTCTCCACAAACTAAAATGGCTAGAACTATCAAATCATCTCACCTACACTCAACTTACTCTTGCACATAAGCTCATTTTCAACCCCTCCCTCTGTCCCTCCCTTTCCTTTGCCTTTAAAATGCACCTACCTGATAGAGTACTAAGGTCTAACAACCAAAACCTAATAGAATTGTATAAACCAACTCGTCCCCCAGGTAAAAATCTCCTATCCTATGGCCTAGCACGTCTGTGGAACTCTCTACTACCATCCATTCGTGCCATCTCTAACCGCTTTATATTCAAAAAATCTCTTAACTCACATCTAGTATCCCAGTGGGAATGCTCCTGCTCCCACCACACATAATTTACACTGGCAATTTCCATTTTACTTTCTCTCCCCCTCATTACACTGGCAATTTCCATTTTACTTTCTCTCCTTAGTCAAACATCCTTCCCTTGTACTTACTAAGCTATTTATAAAGAATGTATTTGAATGTACCTCTTAAGTGCAAGCTTCCTAAGATGTAATGGCTTCTCAGTAGTTATATTGTATGTTCCTTTTTTACTAGTCTGTATCATCTGTAATGTTTTTCACTAGTCTGTACTATTTGTAATGTTTTGCTCTAGTCTGTAACATTTGTAAAAATTCTAACCTAAAACCTTATTGTAACCTTGCTTGTTTTTGGAGCTTTTCTCCCCAGGACTCCATTGAAAACGGGTTCATCTTGGCCCAGTGGACTATCCTGGTAAACCAACTGCAAATAAATAAATAAATAAATAAATAAATAAATAAATAAATATATATGTATGTATTCACAAAATAAAATCCCCATACTCTTTGTGTAAGGGGAGAGCATTGCGTGTGATGCTGTTGTCTTCCGGTTTCTGTTCCAGACACGAAGGAGGCCCGGAGGAACAATGGAGGAAGAAATTTTGATTAAGGAGCTGTTAAGTAGGTTGGAAATGGTATAATTGCTACCAAATGTGAAGGTTGATGGAGAACTTTTTGCCTGTATCACAGAAGAAGGAGAATGCGGAGCTGAGTTACGTGGTGGATGATTAGCTAACTGATAAGGAAGAGGTATTTTAGCAGAAATTGTTTGAGAGAGAATTGGAAAGCCAAACTTGATGTAGTATTACAAACCTCCAGTATGCAGGGTTGTGGGATGATTATCTGGAGAAACTAACTGAGGAGCGTGAGCTGGAGAATGGGGCAGTAGCACCATGGAGCAAGATAATGGAGAAGGTAGAAGAAGAAGGAAGAAAAAGCAAATTGGTAGTGAAGACCTATTCACAGGCAGTTAAAGAAGGAGAAGGAAAAGGAGAAGAAATGAAGGAAGTTAAGAAAAGGTATACCGTTCGAATAAGTGGTAAAAAAGACAAAGGACTTGACAGGTATGAAGTCTGGGACTCATTAATTGCACCATTGGGTGTCTCTGCTAAAAAGGTAAGAGCATTCTTTTTTGATTAATAAAGAGATTTTCTGTGACTTATGAGAAAATGGACACTATATGGAGAATTTTTTAGGAAATTATGAGTTATGGAATTATGGAAATATGTTATTCAATCCTTTTTAGACAAACTAAGAAAAGGATAATGGTACAGTTTAGAACAGAAGTAGACGCTGCTGAATTAAAAATATATTTACTGACAGTTTGTACGGATGTGATTAACACTACAAAGATTTATGATGAAAGAGAACTGTGGATTGGAGGTTGGGAATGTGGGGTTATACTGAATATGGAAAATAACAATATGAAGTATATACCAAGTGTTATAAATGTGAATGGCAGTAGAGGTTTTGTTAAATCTAGGGGCCAGCCCAAAACTTGCGTTTTATGTAAAAGATAATCATTTGATTAGTGGATGTAATAAAAGGAAATGTTTTATATGGGGACAGACAGTGCATGAAGCAAAAAAATGTGAATTAAAATGTAAAAAGTGTGGTAATACAGGACATGTGTGGTTGGACTGTAAAAATGAGGAACAACAAATTGTAGAAGACGTTATACAATATGCGGAACAAGAAAAAGATACAAGAAAATGTTAATCAGAATGAAGTAGACAAGATTACAGATATAAATGTTAAGGAAGGCAAAAATAAAGGAGAGGGAAAAAACTGGTACAAGTGGAGCTGAATATGTGGATTGTCAGATAGTGAAAGGAAGAAAGAATTCTATATGGAGAAAAAGAAATACAAGTGTTTGCTAGATAAAGAGAATAAAAAAGTAAAGGATGATTTCCTCCTTTTATTTGTTTTCACTCCTCTTCTTTGTTAGAAACTGAAAATATTAGCTATTAATGTTAATAGTGTGAAAAATATTAAAGAGAAGAACTGGTATATTAGAATGGTGTGCATTATTAGATGCTAATGTGATTTGGAGGATATTAGGTTCATAGGGTCATAGGTTGGTACTAGGCTCTCTGCCCGAAGGCATTTATAAGCCTAGCCAGAATGTGTTAGCTTTCGCCATCCCCTTAGATTAGTTCCCTGTGCCTCTGCCCAGCAGAGCCACTGAAGTGATCCCCGAGGTAAACTTCCTGTTTCCCATCCACTCTTCAAGGTTTCTTTTGAAGAGTGTTAGCAAGGAGCTGTGCCTAATGTAGATTGGGATCTTGTTCCAAAGCATGGGAAGTCTCTGGGACAGGAATCTATCCCTCCAGCACGTCCTATTTATTGTTGTGGTGAGGTTTAGATCCCTAGAGCATGTGGTTCGAGGGGATAAGGTTTTCTTTAGGTGGAGCATGTCCATCAATTCTGGGTTGGACATGGCCTTGTATGTCAGGCAGAGATCACCTCTGAGTAGGCAGTATGCAACCGAGTACAACTGGAGTTTCTTCAGTCGAGCTGCATAGGGCATCTGTTTGAGGCCATTGATCCTCTTGGTGAGGTACTTCTGTGGTCTTTCCAGCTATTGCAGGTGTTTTGTAAGGTACATCCCAAATGGGACGTTGTACTCTAAGATGGGTCTGATGAGTGATGAGTAGAGGGGCACAATGACCTCTTTTGATCTGGATGCGAACCCTTTTGTGATTAGGTGGGCACGTAGAAGGATTTTCTAACCACTTTCTCAATGTGATTATCAAAGGTGAGATTACTGTGTACTTGGGTCCCCAGATCCCTTATTATATCTTCCGTATTTAGGGGACTACCACCTATGTAGTTTGTGGGTACTTTGTTTTTTCCAAAGGGGATGACTATGCACTTTTTGGCATTTAGCTTGAGGCCATGATTTTGACACCAGGTATCCGTCTTAGTGAGACCCTTTTGGAGGATGTCTGTGTCAGCTGGAGAGTCTATTATAGCCCCTAGTTTGCAGTCGTCTACGAACTTGATCAGCCATAGTCCTCCTGTGCTTGCCTGTACCTCTGAGAAGTATATGCCGAACAGGAGGGGTCCTAGGACTGAGCCCTGGGGAACACCATTTGTAGCAAAAATCAAAAAATGAAAAAAACAGAAATCAAAAAAGTTAAAAAAACCTTTTTAAAACAAAGCTTAAAAAGAACTTTTTCAATGTTTCAATTTCATTTCAAGTACATTTTATATATATACCTTATATATACAACACATGAATTAAATGATCATTATGATCAGCACCCATCAGTACATACACAGTAAAAACATAAAAACACATAAACAAAAAAAAAAATGAAATAAAGAAACAACATTAAACATTAAAATCAATTTATATATATAATATAATAAATAATGAAATGACCATGTTCAAAATTATTCACAATATATATATAATATGCAAACATCATAAATCATACTTATCTAGTTTGTTAGTTTTTTATTTAAAAACTTAAAAAAACTGACTGCAAGCATTCAGCCAGGGAGGATGGTTATCTGATATAGTAACTATCTATCAGTCATACTCCCCTCCAGTCAGTAATTAGACAAATCACCTCTCTAGGTGATGCTATGATGTGATCTAAAACTTGGCTTTGTTTTTCATTTAAATGTCTAATGTTAGAATGTTAGATTTAGTCTCAGGAGGGTCTCGGCCCGCAGCGCTGAGTTCACGCCCGCTCGGCGTGAGAAGACGAGACATCAAACTTGGACTATATCTGAAGAGTAAAGTCGTGAAAGGTTTTTCCGGGTGAACTCTCCGGAAGGATAGATGAATTAATTGATAAATATTGACATTAGTTTTAATGTTGGCTAAATATTTTATGTTCTTTTGTTCTTTTTTTGTGTTTTCATGTTTTTATACATTGGTACATTGGTACTGATGATGTGATGTAGGTCATAGGTCATATGATCATTTAATGTATGTATTGTATTTATAAATGTACTAAAATGCTGTGAAAAAATGAAAAAGGTTTTTTTTAAAAAACTTTTTGTGTTTTATAAAAGGTTTTTTCTAACTCAACTTTTCGTTGTTTGAACACCATTTGTAACCAGTTTAGAGACGGACCTAGCTCCTGCAACTCTCACCATTTGGGTTCTGTCCATGAGCCAGTTGGCAACCCATCTTGTGACGTAGGGGGTTATATTCATACTGGTGAGCTTGTCTATAATACCAGAATGGGGAATGGTGTCGAAGGCCTTAGCGAGGTCTAGGTAGGCTGTGTGTACCACCTTTTCCTCGTCTACAGCCTTGGTAACTGTCTCAAACAAGTCCACCAGGTTTAGGAGGCATGATTTGCCCTTAATAAAGCCAAACTGGGTATGGTCCAGTGTTTGGAGGTTCCCAAATGTCTCTGTTAATGAGTTCCATGATGATGTTATTTTATTTTATTATTTTATTATTTTACATTTGTTAACCAGGAAAGTCCGACTGGATACATATCCATTTTCAGCGGAGGCCCGGGGAGAAAAGCTCCACATTGAAATTAAGTGACACAAAGTTGAGGTCACAGAGAAATCTAAGAACATTTAACAAAATCAGTGACAAATTCAAATCAAGGTTACATTTAGATAAGAATAAAACATTGTTGGTAATGGAATAAATATACAGAGATAACAATCACATATCAGAAGTGTGTATAAAAGAAAAGGGATTTTCAGTTAGAAAGTAAGGATGATAGTTAAGAGAAAGGTGGTTAGGTAAGAAGGATTTATTTAGCATGGGCAGAATAATAAGTTATCCTCCTGATTATGGAATAAGAGAATTCTAATGGTGTAGAGAAATGTATAATATAAGGGTGTGGGAAGAAAATAAAAGGGTAATCACCTCTGTGAGCTAAGTTTGGATGTGCTCCATAGCCTTGCAATCCAAGCTAGTCAGGCTTATAGGGCGATAGTTCCCGGGGTGTGTTGTGGCTCCACCTTTGTGGAGCGGAATAACCGTTGCTGTGTGCCACTCTATGAGTATGTAGCCTGTGGAGAGGCTGAGTTTGAACAGTGTGTTTAGGTGAGCGGTTAGTTCGTTTTTGAGCTCGTGTAGGATGCAGCCTGGGACACCGTCTGGTCCCATTGATGCTGAGTTTTTGGCTTTGGAGAGGGCTGTTTTAACCTGAGTGTCTGTGATTTCAGGGACTGTACATTCTTCTGGAATTGTTATGGGTCCTTTTGGGGGTGAGAGGGGGGTGAAGTTTGCACTGAACCTTTCTGGCAGGATGTTGGCGATATTGGTCGGTTCAGTGTATCTTGTGTCATTCTGCACTAACTCCGAGCAGATCTGAGCATTGCCACTTAGATTCTTGACATAGCTGAAGAATGCCTTGTGGTTATCTTTGCAGTCCTTGGCAATTTTTCTTTCAAAGCTCACCTTAGATGATTTTATCAGGGATCGTAGTTTCTTGCTGATACTGATCAGGGATGTCTTCCCTTCTTGGGATTTTACACTTTTCTGTACTAGTTTTCTCCTTCTGTTGTATAGCTTGTTTATGCAGGAGTCCACCAGACTGGTTTCCTTTTCTTGGAGGAGTGAGTCTTGGTTTTGCTTGGGATGGCACGATCCATGCATTCTTCTAGCTGCCCATAGAATGCATTAAATAAAGGATTTGGCAGCTTGGACAGTGTTATCCTTCAGCATGGGGGCTTTGAAACTTTCCACCTCGGTCTTAAGTAACGTGAAGTTTGCTTTTGAAAAGTTTTTCATGGTGGCTTTCTTGTCCAGGGGTGGGGGTGGAATATGAATATCCAAAGTGATTTGTTTATGGTCAGATCTAACCAGCGAGGGGTTGACCTCTGGTGTGGAACACCGTTCGCCCATGTTGGTGATCACCAGGTCCAATATGTTGTCACCTCTGGTGGGAGTGTTGACCAGTTGAACCAGGGCATTTAAGTTTATAAATTCTAGGAAAAGTTGGGCAAGGGAGTTAGTACTTGAGTAGTTCTCCCAGTTAATGTTTGGGTAATTGAAATCACCCAATATTAGGGTGTTTGGTAGGACCTTTATGTTTCCCAGTGTTTCCAGAAATGTGGAATGGGGGTCCTGGGACATGGTGGGTGATGTGTAGCAAGCCACAATTTGAATTGCAGTTTTGCCCATTGTTATTTGAATGATCTCTGAAGCATCATGCTGTGCCACTAACCTGGTGGTGTGGGTATCCTTGATGAATATGGATACGCCCCTGCCTTTTGTATTTTGGTTTGGGTTCTGTGGCCGAAATGTATGGTATGAGTTGTAGCCTGGTAGTGCTGGGGTGCTCTCTGTAGCTTTAAACCAGGTTTCTGTTACTGCACATATATCGATTTTCTGTATACCGAGGAGTGCCTTGAGTGCGTGCATTTTGAGGTTTAGACTTCTGGCATTGAGTAGCTTTACCCTCAGTTTTTTGTTACTTGTGCTATTTACGGCGGTGAGTTTGTCTTTTGAGCCTTGTCTAAAAAAGGCACTATGGGGGTGGCAAGAGCCTTGGCAAGTATTCGAAAGCCTAAGGGTGACAGGTGCAAGCCATCTCTAGCGAAGCAGTGTGGTTTGTCGAGCATGTCATCGAGGCGGACAGACACTGGATCCCCTTTGAATGACACCAGAAACTTAGCCAATTGTTGAAATCAAGATTTTTTTTCTTTATACTGTGGTATCATTCTTGGTGAGGGCAGGATGCTACTCAGGGTCAGGGTCATACCGGCCTGGGCTACATGATCAGAGAGCTCTTCCATGTCTCTTTTCATGTAGTCCAGGGAGGTATGGCTCAGGTCATTCACACCAACATGGACAAAGATAGAATTATATTTGTACTTGTTCTGGAGTGACCTGAGTGCTTGTGTTATGTGGCGGATCCTGGCACCCGACAGGCGGCTAACAGTAACCTTCTCCTTATTCAGCCTAGTGAGTGGGACGTCAGTGTGCCTGACTGTAGAGTCACCTATTACTAGTATGTTGGGTATGTTATTTTGCCTTAAGAGCTATGATTGCATGGCACACTGGTTTTGTGAAGTATGTGTTTCATGGTTTGTGTTGGGGGGGGGGTGGAGGTTGCTTGATGTTTGATTTGGAGGTCTCTGTTGGTTTTGCAGATTTTTATTTAGAGCCCCCAAGTATGTTTCCATGTTTTTATGTGTGTTTTTTGCCAGTGCTGGTTTAATGGGTCTATGTAAGACTGGTGGTGTGATGCAAGTATTTCCCTTCTCCTCTTGACTGTCTGATCCAGTCTTGGGTTGAGAGAGCTTAGCCTCTAGTTTGGCTGTATAACTGCATCTCTCACATGTATTAGTGTTTGGTGGTAGGAGGAGGGGGTTGTCTGTGTGCATGAGGCAGTTGTAACATTACCTTGAAATGCCCAGATTCACCAATTGGACTGGAGAGTACACCTGAAACTGCCCTTTGGACATGCCTGGAATAGGTACAATGAACTGTTTTACTGGATGGCTGGTAAGGTCGAATAGAGAGCCTTGTCCTTCTGTACAGTACAGGAGGGTCTAGGGCTAGGGTTTATAAGTGCTTGCTATAAGTTTTGAGTAAGTGCCGGGCTGAGAAATGAATGGCTTGAGTGCTTAAGTTGAAAGTTTGTCTAATTCCAAGGGAAAAATTGAAGAGGAGACTTTGTGGAGCTGGGAATAGTTGTACCCTAGCAATCGGTGCTGGCCAACGCGCAAAAATGGGCAAATATGGTATTTATAGCAGGGAAATGAAAGAGATAGAAATTAGCCCAAAATGGCCAATAAACTACTAATGTCTGGGCTGAAACCACTCCTCCAGGGACAGATAGGCTGCTCAAAGCTCCCCTCTCTCACAGGTGAACAGAGAAACTTCCTTCTATCCAAGTAAAGTATCGGCAAACAGAGATTTGTAACACAGCCCTGAATTCGTCACTAACCTGAAAACTGGACTATACTAGCTTAGAAAGGCGGGAAACAAGTATATAAATATTTATTTTCAGAAATTAAAGCAGATACACTCAAAAAACAGTTTAAAAGCACAGAAAAAGGATAATTATTGTTATATATCGCAGATCAGAGTTGTAGTCAATGCCCCCAGTAATAAAGTAGGAAGAAACACAAGTACAGTAAAAGCAGATGTTTAAAGTGCAATATATATATATATATATATATATATATATATATATATATATATAAAACTATAGAAAACAAACTGATTTAAACAAGTTACCTAATTAACCAGAAAAAAGCTCAAAATTGAGCCCTTTTCTAGCAGTCTTCAATTAGACAAGTTCTAACTGTTTACCCCTGCTTACTAGGGTGCAGGGGAACCTTCTCCAAAAAAAGATGGCCTGGATCAGTGCCTCAAATTATACAAACAAAGCTAGATTCAGCAGGCCTGAATCTGGTCTATGCTACAGCAACAAGGCACACCAATTTCAGAAAGAAACAGTTCAAATAAGCAGTCACAATAAGCCTGTGACCAGAAATTCCCAGCTCAGAAGGGCAGAATCCTGCCACTCCTCCCACAAGAGTGCAGACCACAAACCTTCTTAATGTAGAATAACTGGCCTGAAGCCCAAGTGCTTAAGCCAGAACTAATACACTTTTAGAATAGCAGAGACTGGGCCTTCAGTCAGCATTTCCCAGCTTAGAAGGATGTAAGCTACCTGTCCTGCCACAACAGTGCAGACCACAAACCTTCTTAATGTAAACCAGCCTGTATGACGCCCAAGTGCTTAAACCAAAAGACTTAGAATAACAGTTACAATTTAATCAGGCTACGAACAAGCAGTAATAAGTGCAGCAGAATAAATAAAATTGAGTTTTTTAAGAAAAGCAAAATAAAGTAGGGGGAAACACAAATACAGTAAAAGCAAATGAATAAAGTGCAAAAATGTTTTTTTTTTTTTTTTTTTAAGTGCAACAAGAGAGGTAGGAAGAACCTAAGTGGGCTGGCCTTCTCAAATCTTCTCTCTGTATTAAGTAGAGTGAACAGTAGACTCAGAATATGATCGCACTATACTCAGTTAAGTGAGCAAATGAGATGGACCCAGGAGGAGTGTTGTTAATATTAGATTATTAACAGTGGAATAAAGAGTACAAGCAGAAAAATTATGGAATGGAGCTATTATTTGGAATATGGGAAAGGAAATGTTTTCAGGCATATGTATATTATGTCAAGATAGCATTAAAATATTAGATGTCACAGTAGTGGACCTAGAGCTAGGATGCATCACTGTAGTAGATTTAAGATGGAAGAATAATGATGTGTTGCCAAGTCTCATCTTTATTCTCGCTGATGGAGTCAGATCCTATCCACTGGATCCGTCTCGGCCTTTACATGAGCTCGAGGTCCTTAGCCAAGCTCTTGGGCATTTTTCCCAACCCATAATGCAACTATTATGTAACGTCAGATCTTGTTTGTCGAGCAGTGAAGAGGTTCCTGTTAGCTAAGCGTTGGGCTAAGTATTGCTAATTGTTTACTGATTCATTATTATTTTCTCGTTTCTTTGTTATTATTATTATTATTATTATTATTAATAATCTCTCTGATAGTTATCTCTCTGATAGTGTGAGTCTGTCCTATCCCGTTTAAGCTACAGACCCATTTAAGTTAGAGGGCCATTTTTTCCATCCATTTTAGTTAGAGGACAATTTTCTCTACCATTCCTTTCCTTCTCTAATCGTCTGAGCAGTTCTTGGCTCCCACCACCATTATTGATTAAGTCTAGATCACCATGTCTTTCTGCTAGGTCTACCAGGAGCTTATTCGATGAAGACGTGGATAGGGTTGTGCAGAGGTTGCTGAAGACTCCGGCCCTGGCCAAACTTCTGTTGGATCCGAGCCCAAAGGATTTGGATCAGACACAGTCCACCTCCATAGTTACTGTTCCTCCTCCAATCCGTTCCTTATTTTCGGAACTGGAAGTTTCCTATCTCCAGATTGTGTCTGTGTCGGCTGCAGGACTATCGGTTTCCTTGGAGCAGACTGAGCATTTCCCTCCATTCAGAGCAGGACACCTCTTGGAGCCAACACTCTCCAATTGGATCCTCGGAGCCAGCTCAGATCACTCTGGATCCGACTCTGCCTCTCAGGGCTTCGGTGCGTTTGAGCTCTGCTCCTACCTCCACCTCAGAGCTTCTGTTGTGGGTTCCAGGATGCCTTTGGCTCTGACAACCTCTTTGTCAGATCTGGGGGAGTCCTCAGGGTGGGGGCAGTCTGCCTTTGAGGTTATGAGGAGGGTGCTGACTCCTACCAAGTCTAAGGCACATCCTTCATCAGATCTTCATCCCTGTATGGGCTAGTTGTCTTTGTCCTCTCAGGTAACCCTTCCACCGGATCGCAGAGACCCCAGGCCTCAGGTTGCCCACCAAGAGACTCCCCCCTCTTCTGAAACCTCCCCAGAGCATCCCACTGAGGAGGTTCCTCAGAAGAGGACCTGCAAGAGGAAGCACCATGACTCCCCAGAGGAGTCTTATCACATCAGACACTGACCTCAATGAGGCAGAAGGGTCCCCAAGGTCACCTCCTTGTGATGTCTCCTTTGGAGATATCCTGGAATTATTGAAAAAGAGAAGTGAGTGGCAGCCCAGTCCCCCGTCTGCTGAGGAGTCAGTTTACCTGAAAGCCTTTGGGTCTCACCCTTCCTCCTCTTGGGTGATTCCACCTTCTGACGAGCTTATGGATTTAATCTCTAGGAAGGCCTGGGAGACCCCAGATTCCATAGAGCCTACTTCTAGAAGGCCAAATAAGTCCATTACGGCATCTAAGGATAAAGGGTTTCTTACTAAAGGAGTTACAGTTGATTCCATGGTTTTGGCAGCAGCTACTAAAGATGAGCTGCCTGAGACCAGCTCTATCCATCCTCCAAGTAAAGACTCTAGGACTATGGATAGATATGGGAAGTGAGTGTTTTCATCAGCGACATTTGCTCTTCAGTCCCTGAACTACCTTACCCATTTCACTAGGCTACACAGGGACCTGTTAAAGGAACTCACGGACTCCCTCCAAGGAGCTGGAGCTGATGCAGTAGCAGATAAAGCTAATGCTAAGCTCGCCACCCTCAATTCCGTAGTAAACTCTTCCATGAGGCTGATATCCTGTGCAGCAGATGGAACGAGTAGAGCTGCGGGTACAGGTATTGCTCTTCAGAGACAGGCCTGGATGTAACTGCGACTTATTGGAGCCCTTCAAGTCTGCCTGTGTTAATGCCCCCATTTGAAGGCTCCTGTCTTTTTGGGCCGAAACTAAAAGAAACGCTCATCAGGTGTATACGAGAAGGCAAGACCTTGTCTGCTGTTGGAGTATGTTTTTCTGCACCCTTCAGACCTTTTCCAAAGGGTCAGAGGGGTAGTGGGAAAATGTTGTTAAGAAAATCTCACAGGTCTTTCCATGACACACCAGGGCTCCAGAGAATCTTTCTTTGGAGGGCCCTATCAGGGCTCCTGAAGGACTGACTGATTGCTTGCCTCTAGAGGCAGTCAGGGGTCATTTGTCTCTGCACCAAGAAACCTGGCAAAGCATCACAAAAGACAGATGGGTGCAGAGTGTAATATCCAGGGGATATGTCATTCCCTTCCCCATCCTCCTCCTATAAACTCTTTAGTTCCGGATGTTCCACTCAGTCAAAAGGAACAGGCAACCTTAGAAATTCAAAAGTTACTAAACAAAAGAGTCATCCAACAAGTCCCCGAATACGAGAAAGGATCCAGTACTTACTCAATATTCTTTTTAGTTCCAAAGAAAACGGGAATGTCGACCCATCTTGGATCTCAGCATTCTAAACAGGTCTGTAAAAAAGAGCAAGTTTCGGATGGTAACACTGCAGTCGAGACTTCCACTCCTGGAAAAAGACAGTTGGATGTGCTCCATAGACCTTCAGGATGCTTACTACCACATTTTAATGAGCAAGCGATCCAGAAGGTTTTTACGCTTCTGGCTAGGAGCCAGTTGCTTCCAGTTTCGAGCTCTGCCCTTTGGTCTTACTACGACCCCCAGAGTGTCCATCAAATGCATGGCAGTAGTAGCAACTCACCCGAGATGCAAAGTGTTCCATGTGTTTCTATATCTGATGAGTGGCTTATCTCCGCCCGACCAGGCATCTTCTTCAGAAAGCCAGGGACTACGCCCTTCAAATTTGTTCATCTCTTGGAATCATGATAAATTATGAAAAGTCTGCACTAGAGCCAAATCAATCCTTGGTTTTCATAGGAGCTCAAATAAACACAATAATCATGTCAGCAAAGCTTCCTAAAGAAAGAATACACAATCTTCAGCATCATGTAAGGATGCTGATCAACAAGGTCAAGGCTTCTGTCAAATTGGTCCTACAGGTTCTAGGCAAAATGGCTGCTTCAATTGTACTAATACTACTAGCTCGTCAACATATGAGAATCTTTCAGTGGCTACTTTTGACACAGTGGTCCTTTCGAGACCTTCCAGTGTCACACAAGATCATGCTAATCAACTCTTGCAAAAGGGACCTTCAGTGGTGGCTCAACTCTCCCTTAGTTTTTCAAGGCCGTCCCTTTCTGCCCCCCTCAGCCCCAAGCTACAGTGACCGTGGATGTATCCCAGATTGGATGGGGAGGGCATTATCTGGGGAACACAGTCTAAGGAACTTGGCAAGAACACAAGGCCCATTTGCATATAAATGTTCAAGAGATGAGAGCAATGCTCCTCGTGTTGCAAGCATTCCAGAACTCTCTCCCTCTAAGTACAATAGCAATTCAATCAGACAACATGTCTGTGGTCTGGTATATAAACAAACAAGGGGGGAACCAGATCGTATCCCTTATGTCGAGAAGCCCTGAGGCTGTGGCAATGGGCAGAGGCCTTCAACCGCTTTCTCATAGCAACTAACATCCCGGAAATATCCAATGTGATTGCAGACAAACTCAGCAGAGCCATTCTTTGGCCACACGAGTGGTCCCTCAGTCAGAAAGTGGCTGAAGAGATTTTCTGAATATGGGGCCAGCCTTGCTGTGATCTCTTTGCATCTCCCATCAATGCCAAATGCAGCAACAACTTTCCCCTTATTCCCACCAGAGGGGGAGTCACCAAGGGATGCATTTGTTCACAAATGGCCCCGGGACTTCTTTATGCTTTCCCACCAATATCTCTGATTCCCAAATTCCTACAGAAAGCAAGCTTGGTGGAAGCCACAGTAACCCTAATTGCCCCTTATTGGCCTTGCTAGATATGGTTTCTCTTTATCTGGCCTCATGTACAGCAGGGACGATGGATTCTGGACCCAGTTCTGGATCTACTGACACATCTGTCAGTAGAACTTCATCCAAGGCTACACAATCTCAAACTGACAGCTTGACTGCTCCACTTCCCATGATAGCCAGGTTTCCTCTACTTTCTTCTTCAGTAAAACACATTTTGATTTCCTCCCAGAAGAACTCTACTTGAAAACTGTACAAAAGTAAATGGCAAATATTTGTGGCCTGATTTAATCTTAATAACATGGATCCTTTCCCAGGTCGTTTGCATTATATTCCAGAATTTTTAACCAAATTATTCAATGAGGGAACTGCTACAGCTACTATTAGGGTTCATTTAGCAGCCATCTCTAATTTTCACATAGGAGACAATGGTACTGCTATAATTTCACACAGACTTTGTAAAGCATTCCTGAAAGGTACTTCCTTAATTCATCCTCCTTACAGTAACCCTATTCTACCTTGGGATTTGAAGTCTGCATTGTCAGAGCTTGTTTACCCACCTTTTGAACCTTCTGCTACATCTGATTTGAAATTCTTATCATGGAAGACTCTTCTTTTAGTAGCTATAACTTCAGCAAGAAGAGTTTCTGAGTTATAGGCCTTATCCTCTAAGCATCCATACATAATTTGTCATAAAGACAGAGTTTCTCTGAGAATGAACCGTTCCTTTTTACCTAAAGTGGTTTCAGAAACAAACCTCAACCAGTCTACTGAATTACCAGTATTCTTTCCGAACTTTCAAAATAAAGGAGAGTACTCTCTCCACCTTTTAGATGTCTATAGACAATTATGTTTCTATTTGCACAGGACATCACAATTCAGAAAGTCAGATCAGCTCTTTATCTGTTATTCAGATATTAGAAAAGACCAACTAATTTCTAAAGTAACACTATCCAATTGCCTATCAAAATGTATATATTTCATATACAATTCTAACCACAAGACTATTCCAAATCCTGTCAAAGCTCATTCTACCAGGTCAATAGCCACTTCAGCAGCTTTCCAAGCCAGTTACCCTTAGATAGCATCTGTGCTGCAGCTACATGGGCTAAACCACATACCTTTATCACTCATTACAAACTGGATCTGGCCTCTAGGAGTAGAGCATCCTTTGGTTCTGTAATTCTGAGGAATATTCTCCCATGAGCCACCCAAGAATTAAGCAGCTAGGGACGCGGTCCCATTAGTGAGAATAAAGATGAGATTGACAACAACACATAAAGAAGTTATGTTCTTACCATAACTTTCCATGTGTGTTGTCCATCTCGTCATTTTTTTCTCACAAACCACCCACCATTCCTCCTCCTGGTAGACCAAGTAGCTCTAATTGGATTTTTATAGGACTCTATAGCCTCTGAGGTATGTCTCATGTAATGTGTTTAAGGTACATTTTCTCGGTAATGTATACTTCTAATCACTGCTGGAGGGCAAACAAAATCTGAAGTTACAGAACAGTTGCATTATGTTTAGGGAAGAATGCCCCTGAGCTTGGCTGAGGACCTCAAGCTTATGTAAAGGCCGAGATAAATCAAACGGATCAGATCCGACCCCATCAGTGAGAATAAAGGACGAGATAGACAAGACACATGGAACGTTATGGTAAGAACATAACTTCTTTTTTTCAGAACTATAGCCTTATATGCATATGTTATCAAAAAAGAAAGAGAAGAAATGTGTAGACAGTTATTAAATTATGTGTTAATATGGATATAATAATCCCAGGAGATTTCAATTGTAATTTAAGAATGAAAAAAAGGTATGATGTCAAAATAGTTAATGAAATATGGCAAATTATATGTATGGGATTATAGTCCTTGGATTTATAAGAGAAATTGAGAGCATGGCTGAAATTGATTATTTTTTGATATAAGAAGGGTTAAAAATTATACAGCAAGGAGTAAAAGAGACCGGATTTTCTGGTCCTTTAGCAATGTAGATAAGAATACATGAAAATAATATTATATAAAAATAGGAACAGGAATTAAAAGATTAGCTGAAAAAGAACTAGAACGAGATGACAAGAAAGTAATGTATTGTTTGTGTCTTTCGGCTTTTCCCGGATAGGGGTCACTACAGCGGAACTCCGGTCCGCTAATGATTGGTAGTGGATTTTTACGTACTGGGTTACCAGCCCTGACGCACAGCCTTCAACGAAGGCACGCCTCATTCACGTATGCCTCCACACAGAAGACGCTCTAGCTGAGAATCGAACGGGACAACGTCTTCCTATGAGGTGACAACACTACCGCAGCACCACCACTGCAAAGTAATATATACACTATGTAAAATCAATTACGCACACTGGAAGCACGGAGGAACAATGCACAGTAATAACACTTTCATTTGATAGCTGCTTTCATGATAAAATAAACAATCGCTTCATCAGACCAAAACCAAATCCTGAACACTCAGTTTAAATAGACTGTCTTAACCAATCAAAAAACAACCCTGAGGACACCCCTCCCCCATTTTTAACAATCTAATACAAAAAAAAAAGTCATAAAACAGAAATTAAAAAAAAAAAAAAAAATATATATATATATATATATATATATATATATATAAATTTTTAAAACAACCATACATAGTTCATGAAAAACACACATTAATAACATTCACATATTCACTACCTATTTAACCTACGTGATTTCAGAAAGGGTTTTAGAGAGACATGCTCATTAAGTTCAGAGCCCTTGTTAGAGCGCATTCTCAAAAACTTGTTTCAGTCCTATTCCTAATATCACCTAACCTAGGACTCATATGGACTCTATCTATGGCACAGAACCTGAATTCATGGGAAGCTCCCTTCTCAACTACATGTTTTGCCAAAGCATTGCACATGTACTGTATATTAATGCAATAGATAAGCTGCCTAATATGTTCTCTCAAACTCCGGTTGCTCTTCCCAACATAGAAGGATGAACAGGAAATACAGTGAGCCAGATATACAACCTCCTTTGTATTACAATCAGCCCTAACACTAAAACTAAATTTAATATCAGTGTCCAGGTTAACAAAGCTGCTACTACTGTCATTGTATGTACAGTAATGGCAGCTATGACAAGGAAAGGTGCCAGGGGTCCCAACCACTGATCTAGATTTCCTAATTTTATCTGGATAGCATTACATCCTTTTAAGATTCTTTTTATTCTTAAAGGCAAATGCCGGATGTTCCCCTATAGTACCCTTAATCTTATCATCTGTATGTAATCTAGGCCAGTGCTTCCTAATAATGTTGGTAACCATACTGATATCACTGCTATACTTGAGCGAGAAAGTAAAGCCTCTCTCCATCCTAGCAAAAGTATCACTTGTACATGTATTAGTAGTCCTCGAAAAATAAGGTCTAGCAAGTGACATATTTTACTTCTTGTTGATGCTTCGGCTTATTTATATGCACACTGGTTTATCCGAGTTTGCAGCAGCTTTTTTTCAATATATACACTATGGGAGAATCATAAAGATATTAAAGAATTTTCTAAAAATTGGATCACATGGTTGATTTAGTTTTAAAGAAAAGTATAAAGTATGTTTTTTTAGACTATATTGCAAAGAAGAGAAAGAAAGAAAAGAATGCATATAAAATTTTAACCCAAGAAATATTTCAATATATTGTAAAGAAAGAGAGAACATTTTATGTAAAAGAAAGATATGTATATGAAAAGAATCAAATAAAGATTAATAAGCTGTTATATAAACAAAATATTGTTTACAAGGGAAAAAGAAACAGCACCTTATTTAAGTAAGTTAGTCAAAGAAGAAAAAGAATAATAAGAAAGCTAAACAATAAAGAAGAAATACAAGTAAAACACAGGAAGGCATAAAAGAAATTATTAAGGAATATTATCTGATTTATATATAAAAAAGAAATAAAGAACAAAAGAAAATATGAAACAAGCAAATTAAATATGGAGGATGTTATATATCTAGAGAAAAGCATAAGTAGTGAAGAATTAAATGAAGCATTAAAAGACATAACTATGAATACATCAGCAGGTTTAGAAGGTATTGAATAACATATGTATAATGATATGGAATGCTGGCAAAAAGTTAAATTTGTAGAAGTATTGAATGAATAGTTGGAATGAGAATAAACTATAAAGAAATATGTATAGGGGTTATAAAGTTTATGTGGAAAAGAAGGAGACAAAGATGATATAAGGAATTGGAGACGCATAACTTTAAATAATGCAGATTATAAGATTTTTATGAGAATCTTAAGTAAAAGATTAACAAATAGAATGAGAAAGTTATATGACCAAACTGTATTTGGCTTAAAAAGGAACGCAAGACTTGTTTTGGATTATCAAAGAAGCAGTGAATGATATCATAAACAAAAGTGTTAAAGCAAAAATCATGATAGGAGACTTAAGTAAAGCATATGATAATATTAAACATGAAATATTATGGGATATTTTAAATGCATATAACGTTAGTAAAAAAATAATAAATGTAATTAAATCTGTTTATGATAGAAATATTGTTAAACTTAATGTTAATGGATGGATTAGTGAAGAACTTTGAATAAGGTCTGGAAAAAGACAAGGACATCCAGCTAGTAGTATTATATTTTCATTAATTATGAATATGATAATAAACAAAATCAATAAAATGACAGACAAGGCAGGATATAGAATATTGAATGAGCTATAATTACCAATAATCTATACCTATACTGATGGCATTGTAATTGTCACAAATGATAAAGAACATATGGGAACAGTCATTTAAAAGCAAAATGTATTATTAAATGAAATTGGATCATGTATAGATAAAGAAAAAAGTAAAGGTTTTGGTCTGATAAGAAACATAAAAGACATAAAATGTAATATAGAGGTTATAGACGTTTTGAGAATTAAGTCTGGACAAAATGTGTATGTTGAAGAACAATGGAAAATATTATTCAGAGAAATAGCAGATATGACATTATTTTGGAAATCATTTCGATTTTCATATAGGAAGAAAGCTTACTTGATAAATACAATGGTGATAGGAAAATTTGCTTTTATAGCAAATAACAATACGATTCCTACAAAATATGAAGAAGAGTTAATGAACATATTATTTTCCTTTATATGGGGTTCCAGGTTGAATCCAGCTAAGAGAGGAATATTATTATGAAAAAAGAACAAGGAGGACTGGGATTGTTAAATCCATTAGTGTATTCAGCATAAATTAACTTATGTAAAGCCTTGAAAGGTTATATAAAAGGAGAAATATTATCTATACTATTGTCAAAAATAAATATCAAGTGTTTTGGGAGAAATAGAGGCAGGTAAACAATTTAAAGAAGGTGTAAATGAAAAATTTATAGCGCATGAAAATAAAATTATGTTATGGAAATTAAAAATAGGTTGACTTGAGAAGGATAGAAAATAATGGTATCAGAATATTATGTAAGCTTTTTTATTATGTTGATCCATGTAAGGTCATAAAAATAGAGAAAAGGAAGGCAATAAAAATGAGACTTGTATGGTACAAAAATATTCATGAATGCAATGATTTATGGAGATTATCCATAAGAAATTTACCTGTTAAGGCAAATATATGCCATATAAAAATACAAGATATAATATGTCATGTATGTGGAAAATATGAAACTACAGAACATGTGTTTTTGAATTGTATAAGGGATTTATGGAATGAAATATATAAGTATAATATGTTAAAGAAGTATAAAAAGTGGAACAGATAAACATGAATATGATTGAATTTGACTTTTATGGTGGTAATAAAAAACAAGAAGCTAAAGAAATGGACATAATTATATTTTATGTTATATGGCCAGTATGGACTGAATTAATGAAATCAAGTTTCATGGAAAATGGGTGTTGGGAAAAATGTTGGATAAAATATGATTTTGGTTTGTTGAAATAAGGGATGGAAGGGACACTTACAACAATGTATAAAATGTAAAAGTTTGCAAATATATGTGCATAATATAGATATGCATATAATAAACATTGTATAAAAGCTATGTGCATATATATATATATATATATATATATATATATATATATATATATATATATATATAAACTACTGTTTTCATGGGAGAAAGTATTGGAATGAGCCAGTGGGTGGTTTCACAATGCAGCAGGAGGGGGGGGTGTCTGCTGTTCCTGGTGCTGAAAATGCTGTAGAAATTATTGGTTTACCAGATAAATTGCTTGTAAATGCAATCACTGTTGAAGAATTGGAGATTGAAAATGTTGTTTAAGATGACTTCCAATAATCCTAATATATAATAATCCTTTTGGATTTTGGGACACTAGTTGAGATGCTTCCCCACTGCAGATGGCTTTTCAAATTAAGTTGAGAGGGTGGCCTAATGGTTAAGGTTTTTGCCTTACAAACACAAGGTGCAGAGTTTGAGTCTCACAAGAGATAATTGGCTAGGCTGAAAATGGCTCACAAGGGCAGTTAGCTTAGTACTAACCTATGAACCTATAAGATGTCTGTTTATCCGCTGTTCAAATTTATCTTTGAGGGTGACCATTGTAGTAGGTAGCATTATTCCCGCTTCCCCAGCTGCAATTTTGTGCCAACAGGATTTCCTTTGTAACCTAGTTTTTACAGTATTTTTTCTAGCTGCTACTCTTGTTTCTGGGTCAAGAAATGAGGATAATGTAAATGCACATTACTTTTAAGTCTAATACAGGGTCACGCAATACTGTGAGTCCATAGTGTTGAAGCTGAAGATTTTAAAAATGTAAAAAAAAAAGCTTTGAGAAAGAACACAAGAATATACTGTTCCACCCACTATAGAGGGCCCTCTTCAAGGTTAACTGATCTGCCACGTATGCATATCTGTTATTTCTGATTTACAAGCTGAAATAGGAGGCTGCAGGCTAAGGCCTTAATAGTGTGAATATGTACATTCACATGCTTGTATGAATGTATATTTGGCACATACAAAAATACATTTTATCTTCATGCAAGGCAGTATCCCAGAAGTTGTTACATTCATAAACTAGTCCAGTATTTTATATTTTGGGATATAGAGTGCAATACCAAATATTCATGAAGAACGTGTTGTAAAGTTTTGGCAGTTTACCTGGTTTATTCAGTCCCAACTGCAATATTCATGAAAACCATTTTGATTTTATTCATCTCATTAAATTGGTAACTATAGACAAGAATGGATTTAAGTATAATTATGTGAAATATTAGTCATATAATTCCAGATCCCCAATAAGACTCCCCACTGGCACAGCTGTAGGGTTAAGATCTCAGCTGAGTGGTCAAACCAAAACCTCCAGCAACCTCTATCTCCAACCAGTGCTTCGTGTCATGATGCCTTTGGCAGCAGGTAATGGTTCTCATTCCTGTCAGACCCAACAAACTGGATGCAGCCTGGGGGGGACCCTACAAGGTGGTAAGGAAGGTCAGTGATGTTAACTACATGGTAGAACTTCTAGGCAGGAGGCAGGGGCACAAATTGTACCATGTTAACATGATGAAACCTTACCATGATAGGGAGGCCGTTGTGCTGAGTATTTGCAGTAGATTGCAGGAGGAGTCTGAGGGGGATATCTAGTGACTGATCTCCTTAATGAGGCTCGGACTGACACCTCAGTGGAAGGGATAGCGGTGTCCCATCAGCTATCCCCTACTCAGGTTCGAGAGGTCCGAGCAGTGTTACAGGAGCTTGGGGACATGTTCACTGGGAAACCAGGGTGCACCCAGCTGGTGCAGCACCATGTGGATACAGGACCCCAAAGGCCTGTTAAGCAGGCCCCTTATAGGGTGCCTGAGAGAGTCAAACAGACTCTGAGGGAGAAGCTACAGGAAATGTTGGAACTAGGGGTAATTCAGTAGTCCAGCAGTCCCTGGGCCTCCCCAGTGGTGCTGATACCAAAGAAGGATGGCAGCACCAGGTTCTTTGTGGACTACAGGAAGTTAATCAGTCACACAGAGTCAGACGCTTACCCCATGCCTAGGACAGATAAAAGCCCTAGAGCAGCTGGGTGGCGCTAAGTATCTTACCACCATTGATCTTTCCAAGAGTTACTGGCAGGTGCCCTTGACTCCCAGTGCTAGAGAGAGGTCAGCCTTTGTGACTCCTTTTGGCTTCTATGAGTTCACAAAGATGCCCTCTGGGATGAAAAATGCCCCCAGCAACTTTCCAGAGGCTGGTAGATCATATCCTAGCAAGAGCAGGAGATTTTGCCCTTGCTTACCTAGATGATATTGCCATCTACAGCCATTCCTAGCAAGAGCACCTTCAACATGTCAGGGAGGTGCTGGGCAGACTACAGAGCACAGAGTTGACCATTTAGCCCAGAAAACATCAGGAGGGTATGGCAGAGGTCTCCTACCTGGGACATAGAGTGAGGAGTAGCAAGATCAGGCCAGAACCTACCAAAGTGGAAGCCATTCAGGCATGGCCTGCCCCTGTTATCAAAAACCAGGTGAGGGCATTCATAGGGACAGCAGGGTACTATAGAAAGTTCTTCCCCAGTTATAGTACCATAGCTGCTGGTAGCACAGACCTGACAAGGAAAAACAGGCCAGACAAGGTAGTGTGGACCCCAGCATGTGAGCAGGGATTCCAGAAGCTTAAAGGAGCTTTGGGAGGACCCCCTGTATTAGCCAGTCCAGAGTACAGCAACGAATTTGTTGTGCAAGTGGATGCTTCAAACCATGAGGTGGGGGCTGTACTTAGCCAGGTTTCCTCAGAGGAAGAAGAGCACCCAGTGGTATACCTCAGTTGTAGGCTCCAACCTAGGGAGGAATACTATGCAGCTGTAGAAAAGGAATGCCTAGCCATAGTGTTGGCACTGCGGAAACTTCAGCCTTATCTATATGGAAGGAAATTCACTGTAGTTACAGACCGCAGTCCCTTAACATGGCTACATCAAGCCAGCCAGCAAAATGCCAAGTTACTAAGGTAGAGCTTAGGACTGCAAGCATATGATATGCCAGTGCAGCACTGCAGTGGGGTTAGCAATGCTAACGCAGATGGGCTCTCAAAACAGGGAATGGGCTAGTGTATTCCCAGATAGGTTCAACCTCTCAAGCAAAATTTCTCAAGAGTCACTTGAAAAACTAGCTTTAGTTTTCGGGGAGGGGAGAATTGTGACACTGCCAGCCCAGCTATCTGAAATTTTGTAAATAATCATATGTCATTTGTGAATGTAAATATATGCTATGTGTATATTAAACTACTGGTGCAGAAGTATGTGTAAAGTACTGAGCTAAAATGTAACCACAGTGTACCCTACTGGAAAAGAAAAGAAATGTATATAAACTATATACCTGTGCAAATGTATGTTTTAATAGTAGAATATAGTAGTTTAATATAAGCTGGAACATACAGAGTTAACTTGCAAAACTTCAAGAAAATAAGTGGAAATTATTTTACAATTGTGTTATCTCTCAGTTTCAGTGAAACAGACACAGTGTCTAGAGCTGAAACAGACTCAGTGTCTAGAGCTAGAGGTTTTTCTATTGTCTTGAAACAGACATAATTGCTAGGTTTAAAATGTAAAAGTGTTTAATTGTTTTACAACTTCCAGTTTTAGGCAAACATCTGAGAGATATTTATTTTTGACACAGAGATGTGAAAATTCTTAGTTTCTGTTAGCCTGGGAACTGAAGGCAGATGACAATGAGCGATGTCATCCGGGCTAACCCAGCAGTAATATGTGATATTAATTTAAGAACTCTCTCAGAGAAGGAGACTGGGCATTTTGTATCTTGTCTTGGAGCTATAAATATCCATTCAGCACTTGTGCATTTGCCTTGCTTTGTAGGTAAGTCTAGGGTACCGTAATTTCTTTTAGATATAGATAGGAATATAGCAAAGATTAGTTTAGATGTTTTCTGTATTTATTTGAGACTGTCCTGCAATGTTGTTTTAAAATATTTTCTGTGATTCTGAACTCTGTAGTTGCTGTGTTGTTTGAGTATTGTTTTATTCTTTTATTATTTATTATTAAATATATTTAAACCTTTTAATTGTGGCTGGTTTGTTTAGAGATATTTAAGCTCTTAGGGTACTTGCATATGTATTTGGTGACACTGTATAGGCCACTCCAATAGCCTTGCTCTTGGTCACACTTACCATTTGGATAATAGCAGCATTACACAGTAGGAATGGGCACCCTTTGTAATGGACTTAGTGTAGCTGATAAGTATTAGTTGGTGGCAGTGATAACTACCTTGTAGTCTGGGCAGAAAGGGGCATAGCTAGTAAACCTGTGCCAGTCTTACCCAGGAGTGTCTGTGTGTTTGTATATAAATCAAATCTCAAAGGAAGTCTGTGTGTGTGTGTGTGTGTGTGTGTGTGTGTGTGTGTGTGTGTGTGTGTGTTAGCTACGTGGGCAGGGACATGAAGCACTGGTTGGACAGAGAGGGTGCTGGAGGTTTTGGCTGGACCACTTGGCTGAGATCTTAACTCTATAGCTGTGCCAGTGCGGAGTCTTATTGGGTATCTGGAGAAACCAGACCCAGACTCCTTTTTATGTAAGACAGCTGATTATGAGGGAGGAATGGAGGTGTTGAAAGATAAAAATGGTTACAAAAGGTATAGAATGGTTAAAATTATGGAAAATGTTGGAAAAAAAACATTAAAATCTTATATTTTGATAATGTTAATGCAAAGGTTATATGGGAATTTAAAAAATGATGAGTATAAGGTAATGGAAATAGAAATGGATATAATGATTAAGAAGTTAGACAGTATTTTAAGTAAGCAATAATGCCCAACAGGGTGTGTTTTACTGTGTAAGTAATGCCCGCTCAGGGGTGTTATGAGGAGGGCCTCTACACCCCTGGAAGTGCATTATTTACACAGTAACACACACCTTGGAAGGCATTATTGTGCTTAGAGAATGGGCTGTATGTAAAAGCGTTTTGTTTTACTTGTTTATTTATTTTTATATAAATATTTTGATGTAAAGCAGTTTCTCTATCTAATGTTACAGACTAGCTGTAGTATATGTAAATTGTGTTAGAGGAAATATTTTACATCCAAAATATATTTTCAAAAAATTATCTGGATATATACTTCATTTTTTGGTCCCTTACTCCTAAAATGTGTGTTTTTTTGCCAGTCATTGGGGATTGAAGTCACTGCATAATGACATACATTTGAGTTTCAGACTTTGTTTTGTTTTGAAAATGCATGCTAAAACAAATCCTGTTATTCAAGCAACTTTGTAATTTTATAACAGCAATATTTAAAATCTGTTTCTATTTTGGAGCCTTTGTGCTCCCTTTATTTTAGGTTTTCTTCAGATTTCTTGAAGTAAGAGGCAGCTAGGTATGCAAACCTCTTTGCTGCTGCAACTGCTAGATTGAACCCCCCCAACAGAAACACAGTTATGGTTCAGAAAATGCACGCTAACACAAATCCTGTTATTCAAGCAACTTTGCAATTTTATAACAGTAATGGCTGTTCCTATTTCTGAGCCTTTGTGCCCCCTTTATTTTAGGCTTTATCCAGATGTCTAGTGGTATAGTGGTATATATAAGTGGTCAAGAGGTATGCAAACCTCTTAACTGGTCCTGCTGCCACTGCTCGATCAGTCTCACACTTCACAAACATACATACATATGTGCTCACGCACATACAAAACACACACACACACACACACACACACACACACACACACACACAACACACTTTTGCTTTCATTCACACAAGCATGCATACACTCACACATAGACAGAAACATAAACAAGCATACACACACATGCACACACTTTTCTTTCTTTTTTATGTTTCTTTTACTTTTACACTCACTAAACAACAAAAGCGCAGCTTAGCAAATGTAAAATAACATCTCAGTCATTTTCGCTAGCACTCTTATGCACGCTTACACTCACACACACAAACACATGCAAAAACTTTTCAATTTTTTTTTTTAATTTTCTTCTTTTATTTATTTTATACTTGCTAAACAGCAAATGTGCTGCTTAGGGAGTGTAGAGTAATGGTGGCCATTATCTTTCAGTCTGAGCTCCATGGCATCTTAATACGGTGTAGTAAAGCTTCAGACTCGTTTTTCAGCAGGCATTACCTGTATATTAACACCCTGCTAGAAAAGTTCATTCTCCAATCAGGGTGCCTATGTACAGGTTGCCCATTCTCTAAAAAGTATTAAAAGGTTAGGTGCCCCTGGTCCTGATGGACTATGATATGAATTTTACAAACAAATGGATCATTTAAAAAAATGTTTTTTAAGAGTAATGAATTTTTGGTTAAAAAATAGGCATGTAAAGGTATAATTAAGTTAATTTATAAAGAAGTAGAGATAAGGAAAATATAAACAAATTGGAGGTATGCAACTAAAAATACTGAATAAAAAATATTTACAAATATAATGCAAAAGGGTTGAGCAGTATTTTAAAGGAGATTATTGTGGGCGTTCGAAAGACATGTGTAAATGGGCGTGCCTTCGTTGAAGGTTGAACGTCGAGCTGACACTTCGGCATTCGTGAAAATCTACTGCCAATCATTAGTGGAACGGAATTCCGCTGTGGCGACCCCTAACCGGGAAAAGCCAAAAGACAACAACAACATTGATGAAAACATTTATGGAATAACAGGGAGATATACAAATGTATTTATTTATTTATTTTACATTTGTTTACTGGGAAAATATGACTGGACACGTCCTTTTTCAGCAGAGGCCCGGGGAGAAAAGCTCCAGTTAGTGCATATACATACATATATGAATAACATCCAAATATGTAGGCAAGACACATCAAAGTACAATTGGCAGTAGATGCATTGCATAACTTAACTGTGAGTTATATACATCAGTAAAGGATGAGATAACACCAGACTGTAGTACATTGAGATATAGTGTGTTATTTTCACAAGTGTTATATAATCTAATAGTACACTAGAGGAATTTTATGAAGGAATGAGACTATACAGATAGTAAGAGAGTGAAGAGGTAGCAGTATATGTAAAATCAAAGTGTGTGTGAGCAGGATTTTGGCAGTGATGAATAAAGTAGGTTATTAGAAGGTTGTTTAAGTTATGATATAGGTACAGTTTTTGAGAGTTTAATTAGTCAGGAAGATTTGTAAAGGAGACAGTTGAGAGTGAGGTGTTTTCTGTCAAGTGATGGTGGCACATGGTCAGAGTGATTTGGTAAAGAAGTGTTGTTTTAGGTTACTTTTGAATAGAGGTAGGGATGTTATGGATGTAATGTTGACTGGCAGTTCATTCCAGATTTTACTTATGTAGTTAGCAAATAGGGAATCCCCTGCTTGGTTTTTGGATAAGTAGGTTTTTATTTGTTGCTTGTTGGAGGAGCGTAGTAGTTTATTGGTACTATAGGGTTGAAGAAGAGTTTGTAAGGATGGTATTTTTTCAGGATTTGAGCAGAGTTTGTGAGCCATTGTTAATTCTGTATACAGTAGGAGATGGGGAAGTTGTAGCCATTTGAGTTGTTTGAGTGAAAGGCAGTGGTGTGTTCTAGTTAGTGAATTTGTAGCATATCTTGCAATTTTATTATAGCAGGACTTGAGTTTTTGTAGTTCAGATTTCTTGAGATTAGTGAGATTGGGGGCTGTGTATCATAAGGTGGATATCAAATGAGTTTGGGCAATAGCTATTTTGGTATCTTTGGTAAAGTATTGGTAAAGGGTGCTGGCGGAAATTGGGCTACTGTTGGCCGAAGGAGAAGAGGAGGGGGAAGGCATGCCCGAAGGCAGGAAGAGAGGAGGAAGGTTAGGAGTGTAGTAGTGAGGGTAGGAACTTTGAATTTTGGCAGTATGACTGGTATAGGGAGAGAGCTAGCTGATATGATGAAGAGAAGGAAGGTTGATATATTGTGCGTGCAAGAGACCAGATGGAAGGGAAGTAAGGCCAGGTGTATAGGAGGTGGGTTCAAATTATTCTAACATGGTGTGGATGGCAGGAGAAATGGGGTAGGGGTTATCCTAAAGGAACAGTATGCCAAGAGTGTTTTGGAGGGGAAGAGAGTGTCTGATAGAGTTATGTTTATGAAGCTTGAAATTGATGGTGTAATGATGACTGTTGTTAGTGCATATGCTCCACAAGTTGGGTGTGCGATGCATGAGAAAGAAACACTTCGGAGTGAGTTGGATGAAGTGGTGGTAAGTGTACCCAAGGGTGAGAGACTAGTGATTGGAGTGGACTTCAGTGGGCATGGTGGTGAAGTGAACAGAGGGGATGAGGAAGTGATGGGTAGGTATGGTGTTAAGGAGAAGAATGCAGAAGGTCAGATGTTTGTGGATTTTGCGAAAAGGATGGACATGGCTGTGGTGAATACGTATTTTAAGAAGAGGGAGGAGCATAGGGTGATGTACAAGAGTGGAGGAAGATACACACAGGTGGATTATATTCTATGTAGGAGGGCCAGTCTGAAGGAGATTGGAGACTTTAAAGTGGTGACAGGGGAAAGTGTAGTTAAGCAGCATAGAATGGTGGTCTGTAGGATGATGTTGGTGATCAAGAAGAGGAGGAGGAGTGTGAAAGCAGTGCCAAGGATTAAATGGTGGAAGTTAAAAAAGGGTGATTGTGAGGTCGAGTTCAGGAAAAAGTTAAGACAGGCACTGGGAGGCAGTGAAGAGTTACCGAATAGCTGGGTAACTACAGCAGAGCTAGTAAGGGAGACTGCCAGAAAGGTGCTTGGTGTGACATCTGGACAGAGGAAGGAAGACAAGGAGACCTGGTGGTGGAATGAGGAAGTACAGGAGAGTATACAGAGGAAGAGGCTGGCGAAGAAGTGGGATTGTCAAAGAGATGAAGAAAGTAGACATGAGTATAAGGAGATGAGGCGCATGGCAAAGAGAGATGGCGAAGGCTAAGGATAAGGCATATGGAGAGTTGTGTGAGAGACTGGACACTAAAGAGGGAGAAAAGGACCTGTACAGATTGGCTAGACAGAGGGACAGAGCTGGGAAAGATGTGCAGCAGGTAAGGGTGATAAAGGACAGTGAGGGAAACGTACTCACAAGTGAGGAGAGTGTGTTGAGTAGATGGAAAGAGTACTTTGAAGGGCTGATGAATGAAGAGAATGAGAGAGAGAAAAGGTTGGATGATGTGGGGATAGTGAATCAGTAAGTGAAACAGATTAGCAAGGAGGAAGTAAGGACAGCTATGAAGAGGATGAAGAATGGAAAGGCTGTTGGCCCAGATGACATACCAGTGGAAGCATGGAGGTGCTTAGGAGAAATGGCAGTGGAATTTTTAACCAGATTGTTTAATGAAATTTTGGAAAGTCAGAGGATGCCTATGGAGTGGAGAAAAAAGTGTTTTGGTACCTATCTTTAAGAATAAGATTGATGTGCAGAGCTGCAGTAATTACAGAGGGATACAATTGATCAGTCACAGCTTGAAGTTATGGGAAAGAGTAGTGGAAGCTAGGTTAAGAAGGGAGGTGATGATTAGTGATCAGCAGTATGGTTTCATGACAGGAAAGAGCACTATTTATGCAATATTTGCTCTGAGAGTGTTGTTGGAGAAGTACAGAGAAGGTCAGAAGGAGTTGCATTGTGTCTTTGTGGACTTAGAGAAAGCATATGACAGGGTGCCTAGAGAGGAGTTGTGGTATTGCATGAGGAAGTCGGGAGCGGCAGAGAAGTATGTAAGAGTGGTACAGGATATGTACGAGGGTAGTGTGACATTGGTGAGGACTGCGGTGGGAGTGACAGATACTTTTAAGGTGGAGGTGGGATTACATCAAGGATCAGCTCTGAGCTAACGGGAACAGCCGAAAGAAGATGATGATGATGATGATGATGAAAATACTTGTTAAATTGAGTTGCAGTATTGTCTGTGTTGTTGGTAGTGGTGGGAGGGGCTGTTCCTATTTTCCCTGGTAGAAGGATATTGTTTATAGTGGACCAGAACATTTGTGGATTTTTGTGGTGCCTGGTTTGTATTTCAGTGTAGTGGTTTACTTTATCTATTTTAATTTGTTTTTTTGGCTTTGTTTCTAAGTTCCTGATAAGTTTGCCGTGAGGGTTGGGATTTGTCTTATTTTCAGGTAGACCAAGCCTTATCTCTAAGTCTGAGAAGGTTTAGTGTTTCTCTTTTTAGTCAAGGGGCGTAGTTAGACTTAACACGTAAGTATCTAATGGGTGCTTGAGAGTTTAGAATAAAGAGGAAGGTAGTGTTAAAGTAATTAATGGCTTCAGGTAGTGGAAGATGTTTTAATGGTGTCTAATTGTAGCTTTTAAGTATTTCTACAAGTTTTTTGAGGTTGAGTTGCTTTTCTTTCTTATTTGTAGTAGTATAGGTTGTTTAGTTGGGATTGTTCTTTTCCTGATTGAATAAGTGGGATAGTGGTCACTGAGGCTGTCTGGCAGACAACCTGAGTGGGGGTAAAGGGTTGGTCTGTTTGTTAGTATCCAGTGTAACGTGGAGTTCTTATTGGTGGATTTGTTAATTCGGGTGGGTGATTGGATTAGTTGTGAGAATCCATATAGATTGATACAGTTTTTGGGGTTTGGACAATTGCAGTCTGTCCAATCTATGTCGAGATCACCCATTACGAGTGTCTCTTGGGGTAGCTTATTGCTACACCAAAGTAGGATGTTTTCTAGCTTTGGGATATTATCACCTGGTGGCAGGTAGAGACCAATTATATAGACGTGTTTATTAGAGTTTATGTTTAATTTGGCAAATATTTCTGTATTTTTAATCTCTAAGGTTGTGACATCTAGTGTTTCTGTGGAGAGGTGGTTTTTAAAGAGTAGGGCAACACCACCACCCCTTTTGTTTTTTCTGTCATTACGTATAATGTTGTAGCCTGGTGGAAGTATTTCATTACTGTTGGTGTTGGAATTTAGCCATGTCTCTGTAAGTAGTGTGATATCTGGTGAGTATAGAGAGATGGAGATCATGGATTTTGTTGTTTATGCTTCATATATTTATATTAAGTATTAATATATCTGTTATATCTCTATTAGGAATGATTGATGCTTGGTTGGTATTGGGTTGGGGTGCAGTGATAGGGCCAGGGTTGGGATGAATGTCACCTCTTAGGGCTAGCCTTGAGGCAATTTAGACAATATGTCTCAGGAGTTTGTTAATGATTTTGTCATATTCTAAGGAGATACTGGGAGATGTGTTGTAGCGCAGTGGTGGGAGTCTGATGTGGGATAAGATTGAGCTAGTGAGGATGGAGCTACAAATAGTTATGTTAACTGGGTTGTTAGGTATAGTTTGGATGTTAGATGTGGAGTGGGCTGTGGACGGATTAGGGATGTTTGAGTGATATGATGTAATCTTGGTTGCTACAGTTAGTAGAGTTATCGAAGTTATCAGGAATAGTATCTGGTATATGGGTGAGGTGGTACGTTGGTAGTGCTTGTGTCTGTCTGAGTTTGTAGGGTAGTTGCAGGTGGCCATAATTGTTGTGGAGTAGAGGTGATATTGAGTAAAGAGTGTTGTTTATGAGTGGGGAGGTGAAGTGATTATCTAGTGTGTGATTACCTAGTGTGTGACTTGGCAATCAAGTTGGGAGGAGAAGTAGATCAGATTTGATTAGTGGGTGAGTGGCTGGGTGTGGCTTTGTAACTATAAGTCTAGGGAGGACAGGGGTGTGTGGGAAAGGCGGTAGGGTAGGGGGAGCAGAGTGGAGCCCAAGCGTAGCGAGGGTGGAAAGGAGAACCCTTGCCTCATGGAACAATCAGTGAGATTGTGCTCAGGTAGGAGAAATGATTCCCAGATAGTGAATTAAGATAGTGTTATAAAAACATGCAGACCCATAAGATTAGCAGGGTCCAGAGTGGGGATTTATCTATGTTATTTGTTTGCTTCAATATTAAATCTCAATTTGGTGGGATCTGGGAGAGCCTAAATACCTCAGAAAATGGCCGGAAAACACAACAGCTACCGTCCTGTGAGAGGCGACCTTCTAGAAGTAAAAATAAAATACAAACTGCAGGTTTTCCTGGTTGATACTGTTACTTTTGGCTACATAACATTGCAACATTCAATATTACTGTTAATAGTAAGTATAAAGTTATAGGGGTATAACATACAGGTCTCTCTTCTTGGTGGTTAGCTCTAATGCCTTAGGGCTGTTTTTCTGATTGAGACTTTGTGTTTCCCAGAACGCTTTGGTAACAGTACTGGTGCGGGACTATTCAGTAGGTTGTCAGGGGACAGTGTAGCTAAAAAACAGCAGAAAAATCACAAAAAGGGTAAGCAAGTGGAAAGACTGGAAAGAAAGCAGTCAGGGTTATATGAAATGTAGTAATTACTATACTATGAAACACAAGCTAGCTATAACTCATGTAGGCCTACCAATCAGAACCAGAGCAAGTTCTAGGCAAGTACACCAACATGATTCATTGATTATAGTGTAAGAAGCTATCAAAAAAAAAAAATAATAAAGTTAATATAAGGTTGTTTGCACTTCATGTCAAAAAAGGTTACAGTAAAGTAAAACATAAAAGTATCTTTGAAATTTTGGAGCTATGTAGATTTGTAGAGAGGTTGGTGAAACTTAAGCCAGTTTATATTAATTTAGTTGTTAAGGGAATTGTAAATGGATACTTTAGTGAAGAGATAAAAATAAAGAGTCGTGAAGCAAGGAATGCCTGCTTATTGGAGGTTTGTTCGCATTAGTCATGAATGCTATTATTATTGATGCTAGGGGCAAGCAGTGAGTGATGTGGTAGCTGGGTTTAAAGATGTAATGAAAATTCCAGTATGGTAATGATTTGGTAATAGCTAATGGAAAAGGATGGATAAAACAAGCAATTATAGAAGTAGATTATTGGATGAATGTTATGGACTTGAAATAAAGAAAAAGAAAAGGATATAAGGAATTTATTTTTCTAGGTCAGTAATTAATTTATTAGGTATTTTTTATTAATGAAAATATGGAGAAAGAGCAGTACGTTAATATATTGAATGATGTGAAACATGCAGTAGACATGCAGAAAACATTTCAGTTGTCTGTATAAGGTTTATCTTATTCATAGTTGTGTATTGGGAAGATTGGAATATTTGAGAAACATTTTTAATTTTCATGTACATGTAGAAAAAAGTTGTTAGAGTTTGTATTTCTTTTCTTTTTTGGGGGATCTAAGTTGAATCTAGTTAAAAGGAGTGCTTTATTAGCAAATGTCAGTAAAATATAAAGTTTATGGCATATGGAAAAACAAAAGTGGAGGAAAAGCAATATTTTTAATTAATCAAAAGATGGAAATTAAAGTGGAATGATAAAATGCAGTCAAGAAAAGCATGGTGTGAGGAGATTATGGAACATTTTTATTACATAAAAGTAAGGGAGAATAAAAATGTGAACTTACGAAGGACAGTGAAAAAGGAAGGAAAGTTTCAAAGGTGAGTTAGAGATGAAATTTTTTTGTGGAGATCATTTATTCAGAAATTATCTTTCATTAAAGTATACAAGATTAGAAGATAGAAAATGTAATTTATGTGAGGTTGATGAAACTATGAAACTTTTTTTTAATTTTTTGTCTAAGAACAAGGGAAGTGTTTAGTGGGATGAGTTTAACAAAGTTAAATATGAACCGGATAGTATATGGGTCATATGAGAGTCTCATGAAATAGCTGATAGATTAGGTAAGTTGATTGTTAATATTTTATGTATGTTATGGAGTATGAGATATCAAGAACTGTTATATAATAAAATATGGGATGCATAGAATGTAAATAACAAGATAAAAATGGTTGTTGAATAAAAGGTGGGGTGGAGAAACTTGAAATAATTATTTATGAACAGTGCAAAAAAGTTAGTGTTAAAATATTTTGATGCTATTTATGATGTTATTGTTAATGAAGAAAAAAGTTTGTCAATGATAATATGGAAAATATGCATATACAAATAAAGCCCCTGTTCTTTTCAGTATGTGCTGTGGGATCTTTTGCATCCACCTGATCTACCACCAACTCAAGCAGATGGGACCTCGGTTTACTGTCTCATCTGAAGGACGACACACCAGTTCTGAATTCATGCTGTTCTGCGCTGCAGTTAAGCACATTAAATTTAATAATGTTCTTCTTCTTCTTCTTTTGGCAGTTCCCGTTAGGGGTCACCACAGCGGATCATCTGTTTCCATTTCTTCCTGTCCTCTGCATCTTGCTCTGTCACACCAACCACCTGCATATCCTCTCTCACCACATCCATAAACCTTATCTTAGGCCTTCCTCTTTTCCTGTTACCTGGCAGCTTCATCCTTAGCATCTTTTTCCCAATATACTCTGCATCCCTCCTCAGCACATGTCCAAACCAACTTAACCTTGCCTCTCTGGCTTTGTCTCCTAACTTTCCAACCTGGGCTGACCCTCTAATATACTTGTTCCTAATCCTGTCCACCCTTGTCACAGCCAGTGCAAATCTTAACATCTTTAACTCTGCGTCAATGCCACTGCCTCCAACTGATATCACATGGCTGCTCTCACTACCCTCTTGTAGACCAACTCATCTGTCACATATCACTCCTGACACTCTTATCCACCCACTCCATCCTGCCTATACTCTCTTCTTCACCTCTGCTCCACACTCACCAGTACTATGAACTGTTGATCCCAAGTAATTAAAGTCATCCACCTTTGCCACCTCTACTCCCTGTATCCTCACCATTCCTCTATCCTCCATATTCTGTCTTAGTTCTGCTGACCTTCATTCCTCTTCTCTCTAGAGCATATCTCCACCTCTCCAGGGTCTCCTCCACTTGTTCCCAGATCACAATGTCATCTGCAAACATCATAGTCGTCAACCTGTCCATCACCATTGCAAATAAGAAAGGGCTCAGAGCTGATCCTTGATGTAATCCCACCTCCAACTTAAATGCATCCATCACTCCTTACAATACCACAATCTAGGCACCCTGTCATATGCTTTTTCTAAGTCCACAAAGACACAGTGCAGCTCCTTCTGACCTTCTCTGTACTTCTCCATCAACACTCTCAGAGAAAATATTGCATAAGTAGTGCTCTTTCCTGGCATGAAACCATACTGCTGATCACTAATCATCACCTCCCTTCTTAACCTAGCTTCCACTACTCTTTCCCATAACTTCAAGCTGTGACTGATCAATTTTATCCATCTGTAGTTACTGCAGCTCTGCACATCACCCTTATTCTTAAAGATAGGTACCAAAACACTTTTTTCTCCACTCCACAGGCATCCTCTGACTTTCCAAAATTTCATTAAACAATCTGGTTAAAAACTCCACTGTCATTTCACCTAAACACCTCCATGCTTCCATAGGTATGTCATCTGGACCAACAGCCTTTCCATTCTTCATCGTCTTCATAGCTATCCTTACTTCCTCCTTGCTAATCCACTGCACTTCATAATTCACTATCCACACATCATCCAACCTTCTCTCCCTCTCATTCTCTTCATTCATCAGCCCCTCAAAGTACTCTTTCCATCTGCTCAACACACTCTCCTCGCTTGTGAGTATGTTTCCCTCATTATCCTTTATCACCCTTACCTGCTGCACGTCATTACTAGCGCGGTCCCTCTGTCTAGCCAATTGGTACAGGTCCTTTTCTCCCTCCTTAGTGTCCAACCTTTCATACAACTCTTCATACTCCTTATCCTTAGCCTTCACCACCTCTCTCTTTGCCATGCACCTCATCTCCTTATACTCCTGTCTACTTTCTTCATCTCTCTGACAATCCCACTTCTTCTTTGCCAACCTCTTTCTCTGTATACACTCCTGTACTTCCTCATTTCACCACCAGGTCTCCTTGTCCTCCTTCCTCTTTCCAGATGTCACACCAAGCACCTTTCTAGCCATCTCCCTTACTAGCTCTGCTGTAGATACCCAGCTGTTCAGTATCTCTTCACTGCCACCCAGTGCCTGTCTTAACTCTTCCCTGAACTCCACCTCACAATTACCCTTTTTCATTTTCCACCATTTGATCCTTGGTGCTGCCCTCACACTCCTCCTCCTCTTCTTGATCACCAGTGTCATCCTACAAACTACCATCCTATGCTGCCTAACTGCACTTTCCCCTGGAACCACTTTACAGTCTCCAATCTCGTTCAGACTAGCCCTTCTACATAAGATATAATCCACCTGTGTGCATCTTCCTCCACTCTTGTATGTCACCCTATGCTCCTCCCAATTGTTAAAATATGTATTTACCACAGCCATGTCCATCCTTTTTGCAGAATCCACTACCATCTGACCATCTACATTCCTTTGCTTAACACCATACCTACCCATCACTTCCTCATCCCCTCTGTTCCCTTCACCAACATGCCTATTGAAATCTGCTCCAATCACCACTCTCTCACTCTTGGGTACAGTCATTACCACTTCATCCAACTCACTCCAAAATTTTTCTTTCTCATCCATTGCACATCCAACTTGTGGAGCATATGCACTAACAACATTCATCATTACAACATCAATTTCCAGCTTCGTAAACATCACTCTCTCTGACACTCTTTTCACCTCCAAAACACTCTTAGCATACTGTTCCTTCAGGGTAACCCCTATGCCATTTCTCCTCCCATCCACACCATGATAAAACAATTTGAACCCGCCACTGATACACCTAGCCTTGCTCTCCTTCCATCTGGTCTCTTGCACACACAATATACCAACCTTCCTTCTGTCCATCATATCAGCTAGCTCTCTCCCTATACCAGTCATACTGCCAACATTCAAAGTTCCGACCCTCACTACCACAGTCCTAGCCTTTACCTGCCTGTGGGCATGCCTTCCCCCTCTTCTCCTCCTTCAGTCAACAGTAGCGCAATTTCTGCCAGCACCCTGTTGGCCAACAGTACTAGTGGCGGTCTTTGTTAACCCGGGCCTCGATCGATCTGGTATGTATATCTGTACTGTTGTCCGCATGTAATATTACTTCAGCTAAATAAAAAAATGCAAAAAGCTGCTTTTCTTGTTTAGCTGAAAAATTATTTTCCTTCTGACTCTCAGTTGTATGGCATTGTAATCCAGCCTTCCAGGCAGGAGTATGAAACTTAATTAACTGACTGCCCACAGGATTTTAATGGATTAAATAACCATTTTATTAATCAGGCTTTGTTGGTCAGTCCTGTAAATGCTGTGTATCATTTATGCATGTATTGAGGCCAACATATAAAAGTTACTTACTTGGTTATTTAATTACTTAAGTAACTTTGTTTTTACTTGCATTGAGTACTGTTTATAAATATTACGCTGACTCATTCTAGGTAGGTATACAGACATGTGAAAATGCATGGGTTCATTCCAGAAAGTGGAATACGTTAAGATGAGAATTGTGACCTGAGCTCTGAAACAGATTTTATGAGTTGTTATGCAATATTGTTTTTAGGTTCATAGGTGTGTACTAGGCTAATTGCCCTGGGCCCTTTACAATCCTAGCCATAGGATTACCCTGGCATAGTGCCACCCAACCTTAATTCCCAGTGCCTCTGTCGAGTAGAGCCACTGGAGTTATCTCAGGGGTGAATTTTCTGTTTCCCATCCACTCATCGAGATTCCTCTTGAAGAGGGTCAGCGAGGTGCTCTGCTTGACATGTATGAGAAGTCTATTCCATAGCACGGGCAGTCTTTGGGTTATGAACCTGTCCCTCCAGCATGTTCTGTTAACTGTGGTAATGAGGTTGAGGTCCCTGGGTTATGAACCTGTCCCTCCAGCATGTTCTGTTAATTGTGGTAATGAGCTGAGGTCTCTGGAGCGTGTGGGGTGGAGGGATTGTGATTTCTTTAGATATAGCATTTCTAACAAAGCTGGGTCAGACATGGCTTTGTAAGTCAAGCAGTGATCGCCTCTAAGTAGGCGATATGAGACAGAGAATAGTTGGAGTTTTTTAAGTCTGTCCATATAGGACAAGTGGTTAAGGCCTGGGATCCTCTTTGTGAGGTACTTTTGTGGCCTCTCCAGTTGTTGCAGGTGTCTAGTGAGGTACATGCTAAATGGGGCATTGTACTCGATGATTGGCCTAATGAGGGAAGAGTAGAGGGAGACAATGACCTCTTTCTTCCTGGATACAAAACCCTTAGTAATGAGATGTGCCACATAGAAGGACTTTCTGACCACAGTGGCAATGGGATGATCAAAAGAGAGGTTGCTGTCAACCTGTGTTCCTCGATCTCTTATAATGCCTTTTGTGTTCAAGTGGACTACCATCAATGTGGTAATTCATGGGAACCAGGTTTTTCACAATGGGGATGATGACACATTTTTTGGCATTGAGCTTAAAGCCATGGTTCTGACACCAGTCATCGGTCTCAGTGAGGCCATTCTGTAGTATGTCAACATCACTTGGGGAGTTAATAATAGCTCCCAACTTGCATTCGTCTGTGAACTTTATCAGCCAGAGTCCCTTTGTGTTGGCCTGGACTTCAGAGAAGTAGATACCAAACAGGAGAGGACCCAGGACTGAATCCTGTGTGACTCCACTCGTGACTAGTTGGCAGTCTGATTTGGAGTCAGCTACTTTCACACTGTGGGTTCTATCTGTGAGCCAGTTTGCAACCCACATAGTGATATATGGATTGATGCTTAGCTTAGTAAGTTTTTCTATGATTCCCGAGTGGGGAATGGTATCAAAAGCCTTGGCCAGATCAAGGTAGGCTGTATGAACCACCTTGCCTTCATCCACACCTCTGGTGACTGACTCAAAGAAGTCAACCAAGTTGAGCAGGCATGATCTAACCGTCACAAAACCAAACTGTGTGGGATCCAGAGTTTGGAGATTTCCTATATCCTTGTTTATCAGATCCATGATGATGCATTCCATAGCTTTGCATATCAGACTCATCAGGCTAATGGGGCGATAGTTCTCAGGATCTGTAGTCGCTCCTTCTTTGTGGAGAGGGATGACTGTAGCAGTGCACCATTCGGTAGGGACAAAGGCTGAGGTGAGGCTGTGATTGAACAGGGCACACAGGCGAGGTGCCATTTCACTCTGTAGTTCATGTAGAACACAGCCAAGGATATTGTCAGGTCCCATACAAGCTGTATTCTTGGCCTTGGGCAGTGCTGTTTTAACCTGTGCAGCAGTAATACTGGGTGCCTGGCAATCTACTGGTATTGTGATTGGTCCTTTGGGGGAGAGAGAGGGGTAAAGTTGGCACTGAATATGTTGGCCAGTATACTGGCAATATCTGTTGGTTTGGTATAAGAGATATCATTGTGCAGTAGCTTAGAGCAAATCTGGGTATTGCTGTGGAGATTCTTTACATAACTCTAGAAGGTCTTGTGGTTGTCTTTACTATCTGCTGCAATTTTGTTTTCATAGCTGGCTTTAGAGGATTTGATGAGGGATCTCAACTTTTTGTTGAGGCTGATAAGGGAGTTTTTCCAGTCTTGGGACTTCACCTTATTCCACATCAGTTTCCTCCTTCTGTTGTAGAGTTTGTTTATGGCAGGGGACCACCAGATTGGCTTCCTTTTTTCTGAGGAGAGCATCTTGGTTCTATTGGGTATGGCGAGATCCATGCATTTGTGTACATGTTCGTACAATGCACTGGTGTATGATTCGGCGGTCATGCAACTATTCTCCATTTGCATGGGTGCTGTGAAGTTAGCCACCTTTGTTTTTAGGAGCCCAAAGTTAGCTTTGGAGAAGTTTTTCATAGTGGTTACCTTTGCGGGAGTGGGGGGGGGGTGGAGGGATGTAGATTTCCAAGGTGATTAGTTTGTGGTCGGATCTAACCAGGGAGGACCTGACTATTGGTGTAGAGCAACGGTTGCCCATGTTAGTAATGACCAGGTGAAGGATGTTGCTACCTCTTGTGGGGGTAAAAATGAGCTGGCCCAGGGCATTGAAATTAATGAACTCCAGGAAACGTTGGGCAAGTGTATTGGTACATGAGTAGTTTTCCCAGTTAATGGAGGGGTAGTTGAAGTCGCCTAGTAAGAGAGTGTTAGGTCGGACCTTAATATTCTCCAGGGTGCTTAGGAACGTGGAGTGTGAGTCTTGGGACATGGTTGGGGACCTATAGCAGGCTACGACCTGAATTGCTGTATTACCCAATGTTAGCTCCACCTGAAGTATCCCTGATGCGTTATGTTGGGCTACCAGTCTGGAGGTATGTGCATCCTTTATGAATATGGAAACACCACTGCCTTTGGAACTTCGGTCCAAGTTCTGGGGCCGAAAGCTGTGGAATGAGTTATAGCCTGGTAGTGCAGGGGTGCTTTCTGCTGCATTGAACCAGGTCTCTGTTACAGCACAAATGTCAATGTTCTCCATTTTAAGGAGTGCTTCGAGTGAGTGCATTTTGAGATTTAGACTTCTAGCATTGAGCAGCATGACCCTCAGATTGCATTTGTTTGTAGCTGTTACGGTGGTGAATTAGTCTTTGGAACACTGCCTAAAAAGGCACTATAGGTGTGGCAAGAACCTTGGCCAGTATCCAGAAGCCCAGGGGTGACAGATGCAGGCCATCTCTGGCAAAGCATCGAGGTCTGTCAATCATGTCATCCCAGGCAGACAGATACTGGATCCCCTTAGAATGACACCAGAAACTTTGCCAGTTATTGAAACCAGTCATTTTCTACTTGTATTGTGGTATCATTCTGAGTGATGGTAGGATGCTGCTCAGGGCTAGGGTCATACCCGCCTGGGCTACATAATCCGAGATCTCCTCCATGTCTCTTTTCATGTAGTCCAGGGAGGTACATATCAGGTCATTCACACCCACATGTACAATGACAGAGTCATATCTGTACCTGTTGTTGAAGGACCTGAGTACGTGTGTTATGTGGCAGATCCTGGCACCTGACAGGCAGCTGACCATTACTTTCTTCTTATTCAACCTAGTAAGTGGGACATCAATATGTCTCACTATCGAGTTACCTATGACTAGTGTATTGGGCATGCTGTTCTGCCTTAGGGGCTTTGGTTGAGTGGCACAGTGTTTAGGAGAGTTATGTGTCTCGTGATTAGTGTTGTGTTGTGTTGGTTGAGTGCTTTTCTGCCTTGGCGGTCTCTGCTGCTTGGGTAGATTTTTATGGAGACCCTCTGTGAAGGTGGGTGTGTGGTTTGTGTTTTTATGTGAAGGCAGTGCTGGTGTGTGTTCTGGAGGGCTATGTACTCCACGTGGTGTGGTGCAAGTGTTTACCTTCTCCTCTTGACCTGCTATTCTGATCTTGGCTGGAGAGTGCGTGGCTTCCAGTTTGGATATATATGTGCATCTCTCGCAAGTCTGAGTGTTGGGAGGTAAGAGGAGATGGTTGTCAGTATACATGAGGCAGTTGCTACATTTCCTCAGGATGCCCAAGTTCACCAGGTTAGTCAGGGAAAGCACAGGGAACTGACCTTTAGACATACCTGGAGGGGTGGGCATTGATAATATGTACTGGATATGTTTCCTTGTAGAAAGCTTAGTGCTGGTAGCACTTTTGTGTGCTACAATAATTGCTTCCTGAAGTCTGGTAAAATGCTAGACTAATAAGCTAGTATAAGTGCAGGAGAGGAGAGAACTAGTAGATCTAAGGGAAAAAGTTAAGAGCAGACGTTGGCACCACTAGAAGCTTACAAACAGTCCTGGATACAGTAAGTCTGTATCTGGACTAGACTAGTTACTGGAAAGGTGGGAAACAAGTGCAAACATGGGCTTTTAAACCAGACACTTGCGAGAGATGGAAAAACTGCCCAAACGGCCAATAAACTACAATTTCTAGGCCAGAAACCACTCATGTTGTGGTAAATAGGCTACCTAGGGCTTACCACTCCCACTGATAAGCTAGAAGGCTTCCCTCCAACACAGAAAGGCTTGGGGGGCTCAGAAGCTTACAAGCAGTCCTGGATACAGCAGATCTGTATCTGGACTTGACTAGTTACAGGAAAGGGGGGAAACAAGCGCAAATGCAGGCTTTTAAACCAGAAAGTTGAAAGAGATGGAAAAAACTGCCCAAAGGGCCAATAAACCACAATTTCTGGGCCAGAAACCACTCCTCTTGTGGTAGATAGGCTACCTAGTGCTTACCACTCCCACTGGTAAGCTAGAAGGCTTCCCTGCAAACACAGAAATGCTTGGGGGGCTCAGAAGCTTACAAACAGTCTTGGATAGAGCAAATCTGTATCAGGACTAGACCAGTTACAGGAGAAGTGGGAAACAAGCACAAATGCAGGCTTTTAAACCAGAAAAATTGAAAGAGATGGAAAAACTGCGCAAATGGCCAATAACTATAATTTCTGGTCCAGAAACCACTCCTCTTGTGGTAGATAGGTTACTTAGTGCTTACCACTCCCACTGATTACCTGGAAGGCTTCCCTCCAACACAGAAAGGCTTGGGGGGGGGGCTCAAAGCTTACAGACAGTCCTGGATACAGCAAGTATGCATCCGGACTACACTAGTTACAGCAAAGGAGAGAAACAAGTGCAAATGCAGGCTTTTAAATCAAAAAGTTGAGAGAGATGTTAAAACTACAGAAATGGCCAACAACTACAATTTCTGGGTCAGAACCCCCTCCTTATGTGGTAGATAAGCTACCTAGTGCTTACCACTCCCACTGATAAGCTAGAAGGCTTCCTTCCAACACAGAAAGGCTTGGGGGCCTCAGGAGCTTTCAGTTCTGGATACAGCAAATCTGTAGCTGGACTAGACTAGTTACAGGAAAGGGGGGGAAACAAGTGCAAATGTGGGCTTTTAAATCAGAAAGTTGAGAGAGATGGAAGAACTGCCCAAACGGCCAATAACTACAATTTCTGGGCCAGAAACCACTCCTTATGAGGTAGATAGGCTACCTAGTGCATACCACTCCCTATGATAAGCTAGAAGGTTTCCCTCCAACACAGAAAGGCGAGACTGCAGTGAAATATTAAGAGGAAGGTTGAGATATTTTTGAACTAATTCTCTATACTGTTACCCTAGATTAGTGTAAAACTTTCACGAGATCTGTTACATTACAAGAAATGACTGAAGTCCTAAGTGGCAGTCTTAACAGTAAATCGCCTGGTGGATGCCTTGTGGCTAATCACTAAGGATGAATTTGTACCTGAATTAGTAGAGGTGATGAGTAAGATATTTGAAAGATGGGTTATTCCAGATTTGTTTTAAGAGGCAGTTCTAGCTGTTATTAAGAAAAAAAAGGGGGTTTGGTAAAGATCCAGTGTTCTCATCCGTCTACATACCCATATAACTGCTTAGTTACAGCTTTATATTTTATGTCTGTCTTAACAACAAGGATTATTATGTTAGTGCTAGGTCAAGTCAGTGTAGATCATTATGCTTCTGAGGGGGTTCTTTAGTTGTCTTCAGTGTTTATTTAAAGTGCGTAGGAAGTAAGCTTTATATATAATTGAATTGAACTTGAACTTTGATTATGTTGTTAAGACTTCTGTCATGATACAAGATGCACATAACAGTGGTCCACTGTTGATGATAGCCAGCTAAATTGCTGGAAAGACGTTTGATAAAATTAACCAGGTGTTCCTGTGCCAAGTTTTGGAATTCTTTGTTAGCCTAGTACCCTTTATACAGTTACTGATGATTGGAGGTTCAAAAGCCAGATCCAGAGTAAAATATACAGCAAGGTTATTAGCATCCTTTAAATTAACTAGAGATACATGTCAAGGTGCATGCTTTAGGTAATTCTGTTTGCTTTGTATCTTGAGTCATTTGCATAATATTTGCAAACCTCTCCAGTTGTAGTATGCAACAGACTGGCTTAAATGGTCACATTGTTATTATTTGCTATTGAATTATTAGTTTATAAGGTGTGGAGAGTAACATTCTGATATTGTTTGAAGTCCTTTTTATGTAAGGAAAATTATTTGGCTATAAAATTAGATGTTATGTGATCCTATCTCGCCTACATTCAGTACTGATGGGCTCGGAGCCGATCCCTCGGCTCCGACTCGGCACGCTATGCTATAGAGCAAAGCCCCTTATTGGCTGAGCTATTTCTTATCCCAGGATGCACCACCACTAATCCCCCAGATCTCGTTTGCCGCTTACAAGCTAGGACGTGGTCTCAAACTTGGCTGGGCTAAGTACTGTTTTATTCAAAGTTTTCCTGTCAGGAATTTTGCTAATTTGAACCCAAAAGCTGTTTTAACAGCTATTGTTGTTGTACGAGTGTATTTGGAAGATATTTGTTGAGAAAGATTGTGTTTTTTGTTAAGGGAAGGGTTCCTGTTTAAGTTAGAGGGGCCTTCTCCTATTCCTATCTAGTGTTTTTTGTGTTTTCAGGAGGTCAAGTACCTGCTTAAGTTAGAGGGTCTTGACCCTCATTTTTAGTGTTTGTGGTACTAGTTTGTATTGTTTCTGACATTGTTTTGTGTCTTAAAAAAAAAAAAAAAAAAAAAAAAAAAACTTAAAACTTAAACTTCTTAGTTTTCACTTCTTTGTGGTAAATCTTGTTTCTTAGGGTTAGTTCAGCATGTCTAAGGAACATAGACCCTCCGGGTTTAAAAAGTGCGCGAGGTGTGGTTACAAAATGTCCATAACGGACGACCACTCCTCGTCGCTTATTGTTTAGGCCAAGCACCTACAAGAGTCCTGTAGCGTGTGTCACGCCTTCTCTTCTAGAGTCCTCCAGGAGAGGAAAAATAAATTAATATTAAAAGGTCTAATTAAGCCCTCCTTGAGGAGGCCTTATCTTCCCCTTCCTCTCCTAAAAAGAAAAAAGCGCCGGCTCCGACCAGTCTGTCGGAACCGACTGCCAAAAACCTAGGCAGGCTTCTCCATCGGCTCCACGAACTTCGGAGCCGAGGCGGGCAGTCTGCCTCGATGCCTCCAGTCTCGACCCTCTGGTTTCGGAGCCGAGGACTGGGGCATCGAGGCGGGTCACCTTCATCGGCTCCACTGATTTTGGAGCCGATGAGGGTGCCGCTCAGACTCTTCCCTCGGCCGAAGCCCTCCTCGGCACCGAGGGAAATTGTTTTGAGATCTCCCTCGGAACCGATAGTGGTCGAATCCATTCGGAGCCGGTCCCCTAGTCCTATGGAGCCAATGGAGAAATCGGTTCGGACCCGATCGGTGTCATCTAGATCTTCCAAGATGTCTGATTCGGACATCGACAGGGTGCTCCTAAGACTTTTCCAGTCTCCGGTGTTTCAAAAGTTAGTTTCGGCTCCAGCCCAATCGGCTTTGGAGCCGATGGTCCACCCTGATATTATGGTTCCTCCTCCAACAGCCTCGGCACCGTTGGAGCCGGTGTTGGTGGAGCCGATGGAGGTTTTCGGGTTGGGCCCGACCCTTACTCCAACTCCGGCTCTTGAGTCGGAGTTCGGTACGCGGACTTCTTCTGTCGGCCCCGGGGGGATGCTTCGGGACTGATGTTTTTGGTCCCAAGCCTTCCACTCGGTGCGTCGGCTGCGGAGGTGCCGTCTACCGTTGTGGCCACGGAGGTGGGACCTTCCCAGGATTCTGGTGGTCCCGCCTTCAGGGCCATGAGGAGTGCGTTAGCCAAATCTTCTTTGGCTACCTCCACAGTCTCCCCAGCTCCTTCCCTGCATACTGAGACTGGGTCTTTGGCAGTCCCCCTGTCCTTAGACAGCGGAGCCCCGGGGCCTGAGGTTACCCCCACTGGGGGTTCCCCCCCTCCTGGAGGTCCCTCTGAAGCTTCTTCGAGGAACCCCCAGGAAAAGATCGTGCAAGAGGAAGCACGTTGACTCCTGATGAGTCTCTTACATCAGACACTGATCTCGATGATGCAGAGGGGTCCCCTAAGTCGTCCTCAGATGATGTCTCCTTTGCAGACATCCTGGAAGCCCCTAAACAACGAGGCGGCTGGCAGTCCAAACCCCCTTCTGCTGATGAGTCGGTGTTCTTTAAGGCCTTGGGCTCAGCTCTTCCACCTCCTGGGTGTCTCCGCCCTTGACGAGCTCTTGATTTGATCTGTCGAAGGGTGTGGGAACACCCAGACTCTGTGGAACCGGTGCCTGCTCGTCCTAATAGGTTCCTGTCAGCACCCCCAGAAAAAGAGTTTCTGACGAAAGGTGTGGCTGTAGATGCTTTGGTGGTGGCATCTGCTACCCAGCAAGATGTAGCAGAGGCTTCGACGTCCGTCCATCCTCCTAATAAGGAGTCTAGGAGCATGGATCGGTACGGTAAGCGCACCCTAAGTTCAGCGGACTTTACGTTAAGGTCCTTGAACTATCTCACGCACTTTACCAGATTTCAGAGGGATCTGATTAAAGAACTTTCCGATACCCTCTTGGGTAACCTGCCTGAGGAGCTGGCCCAGACGATTGGCTCTCAGCTGGCTACGCTGTCGTCTATATCTAACTCGTCCATGAGGCTCATTTCTTATGCGGCCGAAGGGGCGAGTAGAGCGGCGGGTACAGGCATTGCTCTACGGAGACAAGCCTGGCTCCGCCTCTGTCATTTTGGAGGCCTTTAAGTCTTCCTTTGCCGACCCTTTGATGGGTCCTCCTTGTTTGGACCCAAGGTAAAGGACACACTGACCCGCTGCGAGCAAGAAGGTAAGACTTTGACTGTCGGAGGGCACGATTTTCCACTCCCTTCGGCCTTACCCAAGGCTAAAAGAGGAGGGAAAATGTGGTTCCGTAGATCTCAGAAGTCTTACCCCTCACAGCAGGACGATCCCCCTTCTAGAGGCAGGGGAGGGGGAAATTCTTCTGGAAGACGCCGTCCCATAGGCAGCAGAGGCCCTCGCAACACTGGAGACCGCGAGTCCTTTCGTGGCTCTTCAGCTTTTCACAGTCCCTGAGGGATTGCCCGACTGTGCAGCTCCGGAGCCAGTCGGGGGTCGTTTTTTGAGGCACCTAAAAGCCTGGGAAGGTATCACTCAGGACCGATGGGTGCTTCGAATTATCGCCGGAGGTTACACCATCCCTTTTTCACACTCCCCACCTCAGTCCAAAAAAATCCCGGACCCGCCACCCAGTCAACAGGAAACTGCAGCCTCAGAAATTTCAAAGCTGCTGCAAAAAGGAGTCATCCAACCGGTCCCCGCAGACCAGATCAGATTAGGGACTTACTCAAGATTCTTTTTGGTGCCAAAAAAGACCGGGGACTTGAGGCCCATTTTGGATCTCAGCATTCTAAACCGTTCAGTCAAAAAGTCCAAGTTCCGAATGGTCACCCTACAAACCATTCTCCCATTACTGGAGAAAGGTGTTTGGATGTGCTCTATAGATCTCAAGGACGCTTATTACCATATCATGGTACATCAAGCGTCCAGGAGACATCTGCGCTTCAGCCTAGGAGGCAGTCATTTTCAGTTCCACGCGCTGCCCTTTGGTCTCACCACAGCCCCCAGGGTGTTCACCAAATGTTTGGCAGTCGTAACTGCATACCTGAGAAGTCTAGGATTCCAGGTGTTTCCGTATCTAGACGACTGGCTCCTAACTGCCACCTCCAAGCATCTACTATTGTGGAGCCTTCAAGCCACGATATCACTGGGCAATTCCCTTGGAATCACATTCAATTGGCCAAAGTCTGTGTTGCTGCCATCACAACGCATAAGATTCATCGGAGTAGAGATAGACTCAAACCGAATGCGGGTCTATTTACCTACAGACAGGATACAAACCATACAGGCTCAAGTTCGAGCCTTACTTCCCAGATCTAAAGCCCCAGCCAGAATGGTCCTGCAGCTATTGGGATCCATGTCCGCCACGGTTCTTCTAGTTCCCCTAGCAAGGTTGCACATGAGAATTCTCCAGTGGCTTCTTTCTACTCAGTGGTCCTTTCAGGATCTCCCTCTCAGTCATCTCATATGGATCACGGAAACCTGCAAACAGGACCTTCGCTGGTGGCTGGTGCCCTCCAATCTGGATCAGGGACGACCCTTTGTTCCACCTCCTCCTGTGGCCACTTTGACTACGGACGCCTCCCAGATGGGGTGGGGGGGCATTCCCTGGGCAGGTCTGTCCAAGGCAAATGGCATTCGGAAGAGACCCTACTTCATATCAACATCCTGGAAATGAGGGCAGTGCTTCTGTCCCTTCAAGCCCTTCACGATTACCTCCCTCAGGGCGTAATTGCCGTTCACTCCGACAACATGTCAGTTGTCTGGTACCTGAACAAACAGGGAGGGACCAGATCCTACCCCCTTTGCAGAGAGGCCATGAGAGTTTGGGAATGGGCAGTGTCGACCAAACGCTTTCTAATGGCGACTCATATCCCGGGCAAGTCCAATGTGATAGCCGACAGACTGAGCAGAACTATCCTCTCTCCACACGAGTGGTCTCTGAACATTACAGTTGCAAATCAGATTTTCAGCAAATGGGGAGTTCCGTGTTGCGACCTCTTCTCGACTCCGCTGAATGCGAAGTGCAAAAAGTTCTTCTCCCTCACCGCGGCTCTCGGGAAGAGCCCTATGGACGCACTAGCCCATCCGTGGCCCACCGGCTTGCTGTATGCTTTTCCTCCAGTTCCTCTCCTTCCCAGGGTGATCCAAAAGGCGTCTCTCTTGGGGAGCAAAATGATCTTAGTTGCTCCTTACTGGCCTCGTCAGGTATGGTTCCCCTATCTTCGGAAATATGCACTGGAAGGTCCATGGTTCCTGGATCAGGTCCCAGACCTATTGGTTCATCAGTTGCGACTTTTCCACCAGTCCCTACACACCTTAAAATTGACGGCTTGGCTCCTCCTCTTCCGACTATAGTTAAGAATCATGCCTTGGATCCGGAAGTTGTACACATTTTATCCTCGGCCCACAAGTCTGCTACAAAGAAATTGTATTCTAGCAAATGGAAAAGATTTGCTATTTGGGCTCAACTCCGGGGTCTGGATCCCATCACTATTCCCATATCAGAAGTACTGAAATTTCTAACTTCCCTTTTCAATCAAGGCTCTTCAGTCTCAACTATCAAGGTTCAATTGGCAGCTATTTCCAATTTTCACGAATCTATAAACCCACCTTTAATGAGCAACAGATTGTGTAAGACCTTCTTGAAAGGTGCTGCGCTTTTAAGACCTCCGATTTCTCATCCTGCTCCTCCATGGGATCTCGATGTGGTGTTACGTGCCTTAACTTCCTCCCCCTTCGAACCGGCAGCAACATGTGATTTAAAATTTCTATCGTGGAAAACTGCTTTTCTGGTGGCGATTACTTCTGCCAGAAGGGTTTCAGAACTTCAAGCTTTGTCTGTAAAACCTCCGTACTTGGTTTTTCACAAAGATAGAGTATCTCTCAGGCCAAATCCATCCTTTGTCCCTAAAGTTTGTTCCGGTTTCTGCCTACAACAGTCATTAGAACTTCCAGTCTTCTTTCCAAAGTATTCTAACAAAGCGGAATAAATATTCCACACATTAGATGTCCACAGGCAATTGCGTTTTTATTTAGATAGGACCAAACAAACAAGAAAATCAGATCAATTGTTTGTATCCTTTTCGGACAATAAATTGGGCAAAGCCATCACAAAGGTCACTATTGCCAAATGGATCAGGGACTGTATTACTCAAGCTTATTCTTTTTCTAATAAAGAGCTTACGACCTCTGTCAAGGCTCATTCTACAAGAGCTATGGCTACTTCAAAAGCATTCCATTCTAAGCTTGCCATTAGTGACATTTGTGCTGCGGCTACGTGGTCCTCCCCGCACACTTTCATTTCCCACTACAAATTGGATGTGGCATCTAGAGGATGATCATCATTTGGTTCCACAGTGCTCAGGAGTGTTTTCCAGTGAGCCACCCAGGATTTAGGTGCTAGGGACGCTGTCCCATCAGTACTGAATGTAGGTGAGATAGGATCACATAACATCTTTTAGTTATGTACTTACCATAACTTTAGATGTTTGGGATCCATCTCACTACATTCCTAATAACCCACCCTCCTTCCCCCTTCCTTGGAGATCAGAGGATATCAGAAGGTCCGAATCCTGTTGTTTCATCTTGAAACATCTGGCAATGTTATATAAACAAGTTGTGTATGTGTGCATGAATGCGGACAAACAAGATCTGGGGGATTAGTGGTGGTGCATCCTGGGATAAGAAATAGCTCAGCCAATAAGAAGCTTCGCTCTATAGCATAGCGTGCCGAGTCGGAGCCGAGGGATCGGCTCCGAGCCCATCAGTACTGAATGTAGGCGAGATGGATCCCAAACATCTAAAGTTATGGTAAGTACATAACTAAAAGTTAAGCAGAAACAAGAGTATTAGCCATCAATTACCAGCCTTCTCACAGGTTTCTAGAGCAGCATCCTTATTATGGCAGTATAGCCACCTAAGGATTTGAAATCTGTTTGGCATCATTATTGTTGTAACTGAGTGAGATCAAATATCAGGAGATAATTAAAAAGTATAGGGCAAATTTCCAAAGGTAGAAGTTCCTTTTGTAGGGTTTCTGTCAGAAAATTCATTCAATTCAGTTGCCCATTCTGCCATCTATATTAATTTGCATTCCAGGCCTTATCAGTAAATCTACCTTTTTTTTCAAAGCACTTAACAGTGAGATAGTGAATTTCATTTGAGAGAAGAAAAAGGCATGTATAGCAGGGAATGAGATGTTTTTACTTTTGTTGAAGGTGGAGAGACTATATTGGAGAAATAGGAAGATTATCATTATGAGGTTGGTTCTCTCAAAGAGATTAGGTTTTTCCATACATAGATAATATTGACCATAATTGGCTGACAAACTAGATAAAAGAAAATGGCTATAGAAAATCTTACTAATAAGATATTTTTACCTAGAAGGTCTTGTGAGCTAATGAATAATTGACAACATGACTTGGAAGTTGGAGACAGTGGGATGCTGAGTTGGCATCAGAGTAAAATTAGATGTAGTTTTAGGCAAAGGAACTGTATGTTATATATTCATGTGCTGAATGGACAATGAGATGTGAAATGGACAAAATAGTTAAAGCAGCATATGCTTTGTTGGGTCAAGTTATTAACTGAGGCCAAAGCAGAGCAAGTAATGAAGAAATGTCTAGTTAGTAGAATGTGTAAAGAATTAAAAGTTAAGTGTGTGTTGGAGTGAGAAAGATCTGGCAGTAGTTACTAAAAGTACTAATAGGAAAGAACAAATGGGGCAAATTATAGCTCCAGCCAAGATTTGCAACAAACTCCATAGGTGTGGAATGCTTGGCTTATAGTGTTTGCATTTTTTAAACACTGATAGTTTTTTTTGTCTACACTCTTGATGCATCATCAGCATTTATGAACTCTCTTGGCATGTTATCAGCAGTTTATCTGCTCTCTTAACACAACATCAACACTGCTGAAATTCTGCTAAACCTGTCATTGCAATTATTTTTTACTGTTTCCTACCTGTATATCATGATATCATGTGTTTTGCTTTTTGAATTCATTAAAGTTTTATATATATATATATATATATATATATATATATATATATGTATATATATATATATGTACAGTGGATATAAAAAGTGTACGCACCTCTTTTAAAATGCCAGGTTTTTGTGTTATAAAAAATGAGACCACAATAAATCATTTCAAAACTTTTCCCACCTTTAATGTGGCGTATAACCTTTACAATTCAATTGAAAACAAACAGATCTGTTCGGGGAAAAATGTAAAAAATAAAAAACGTACAATAAGCTGGTTGCATAAGTGTGCACACCCTTAAACTGATACTTTGTTGAAGCACCTTTTGATTTATATATTTACATATATATATATATATATATATATATATATATATATTATGTATGTATATATATATACATATATATATATATATGTATGGATTCACTTCATAACACGAAAACTCAAAACACTGAAAATGAGAAAACGTCATAATATAGAAGACCAAAGCACTGAAACTTCAAAACATTGAAAACTCAAAACACTGAAAACACATATCATACATATACTGAGTTTAAACAACATAAATCATAGCACTTTCCACCAAGTGTAAGCAGGGGGGCAAGCCCCCCTGCACCCCCATGTGGGGGGCTGTGCCCCCCACCCCCCTGCTACTTAAATATATCAACTCCAAGATTGCATTTAGTTTAATGAAGTGCAATCTTGGAGTTGATATATATATATATATATATATATATATATATATATATATATATATATATATGCAGGGTGTGGGCAAGCCCCACATGGCGGTGCAGGGGGATTGCCACCCTACTTACACTTGGTGGAAAGTGCTATGATTTATGTTGTTTACACTCAGTATATGTATGATATGTGTTTTCAGTGTTTTGAGTTTCAGTGTTTTGAGCTTTCAGTGTTATGAAGTGAATCTATATATATAAATATATATATATATATATATATATATATATATATATGGGTCTACTTCTATTCGCTGACAGCCCATTTCACTGAAACCCATTTCGTTGACAGCTCATTTCATTGACAAACATTCTAGGTGGGGGGCTGCGCCCCCCCACACCCCCCAACTATATATAACAACTCCACAGTCGCACAACAGTGGGAGGGGCAAAACCCAGGTTTTTGCCTTAAATACTTTTGTCAATGAAATGAGCTGTCAACGAAATGGGTTTCAGTGAAATGGGCTGTCAGCGAATAGAAGTAGACCCATATATATATATATATATATATATATAGGTCTACTTTACATGGTTGACTTTTCACAAAGTCAACTTTTATACGGCTGAAACCATATGATCGACTTTTGGAAAGCCGACCATGTAAAATAAACACAAAAAAACACAACAAACACTTACCTTAAAACTGTTAGCAGGGGGGCAAGCCCCCCACACCCCCCGTAACTTAAATATACCAACTCCAAGATCGCACTACAGAGTGGAAGAGGGAAAGTTTCCCATTCCGCATTGTACGGAGATAGCAGTTTCACCATGATCAGCTTTTCAAAAGTCGATCACATGGTCTCTGCCATATGAATTTCGACTTTGTGAAAAGTCGATCATGTGAAGGGGACCCATATATATATATATATATATATATATATATATATATATATATATATATATATATGTAAACCAGATCTACGCATAATATAATAATTTGACAAAAAAGACCCCCCACTAAAAAAAAATGTGAAACACGGACTGTATTCCCATTCTCTATAGTGGAAAAAGTATTTTTACACTCTGCAAACCAAACTACAAACATACATATACAGACCCCCCAAAAAATATAATGTAGCTCATCTAAATCACCCTGAAGAAATTACATTAATTCTTATTAGATCAAAAACATTAAAATAAAAGAATAAAAAAAAAATAAAACACTAGCCACAACTAGCTAGTCAGAAAACTGCATTACCAGCTAGATAGATAACAGTTCTAACCACCTAACTAAAAAGTAACAAAAATATGATTAAAATTAAGAATAACTAACAAATTCTAATATAATCAATAGTAAAAATGAACTGATACTATTAAATGTATCCATAACTGGATTATAAAGCCAGTCATAAAACACTCTATTTATAAAACTTACAAAACTACCAAAAGCCTATTCAGCAGAAACTTAAGCAAATAATGTTACCTTTGATTTTAGTGGAAAACACTTCTGTAATATAAAAAACAGACAGTAAATGGGATACTTGGGGGTCTAGTTTGAGTGATGCATGGAGTATATTGTACTCCATGATACAGTATGTGAATTCTTTGTGACTCTTGGCAACTTGTCCCTTAAACGTATAGTACAAGATATTTCACAAATAAGACATCAGACTCCAGTTTATTTCATATTTATATGCCGCGGTGGTATGGCGGTAGCGTTGTTACCTCACAGCAAGAGGTTCTCCCATTCGATTCTCGGCTTGGCTTGGGAGTGCCTTCTGTGTGGAGTCTGCATGTCTTCCCCGCGGTTGGGTAGCGTTTCGAAAGACATGCGTATGTAAATGGGCATTCCTTCGTTGAAGGTTGGGCGTTGAGCTGGCACCTCGGCATTTCGTAAAAATCTACTGCCAATCATTAGTGGACCGGAGTTCTGCTGTGGCGACCCCTTACCGGGAAAAGCCGAAAGACAAACAACAACATGCCGAGTAGATTCCACCGTATATGTCATTGTTCCTAAGTGGAGAACTGAAGATTTAGTAGAATCAGTACTGAAGAAAGATATGTTTGGGTGCATACCATTTAAGACTGTACATAGCTAAATAATTATACGCAAGACTAGCAAGAGCTTTAGATACATCAGAATCATAGCAGATGAGCTTGTCTCCATACTTGATTTTACAGGTAAGGCTGACTGGAAGGGGGGCCGGACATGAAATTGATTTGTCTGGTAGTTAGCACAGAGGGTTAAGGCTATACAATGAGCTTCTTCTTATAGTCCAGGTTTTGCATCATTCAGCTTTCATTTGCCTGCTGTGTGAGCGAATCACTTACCCACATAGTGCTCCTGGAATGAGTCTGAAAAAGGTTTGGGTGGATCAGTGGTTCTCTGGCATTGCAGAGGATTAAGACTGTGAGCTGTTCACAAGCAGCTTTCTGTCATTCCCTCAGCCTTCATTTGCCTAGTGTATTAGCAAGTCAGCTAGCCAAACAGTGCTCTGAGTCATTTGGGAAATTGGGCTAGTCTCATCTGTGGTCACCTGGACCTCATTCCTAGTAACCGCCTATGAACCTTTGTTACTACAATCTGAAACTTGTAAAAGACAGAAATGAATTATATTGTATCTGCAATGGAGGAAATGTGTCAATATGAACAGGTCTTATTAATAGAAAGTATGAGACAGGTGCTTTTAAGATAGTGGCTAAATGGCTTATGTGTCTAGATATTCAAAGACAAGAGGTAGAAGGTACCCAAGTGCTGGGGCTGCAGCTCATTAGATGTCATGATGATGATGATAATGGTGGGTTCAGTGATTGTACACATGAAGGGTATAGGATGCCTCTTGGCAATAGACCCTAAAAGAAAGAAGCTTTGAAGCTACGATGAGCTTGATATGTTTACTGCTGATCATTTTCCAAAGTGCCGTCTCCAAACTACTGACAGATTTTGGCTGTTTTTGCTGTTTGTACATAAATGCCACTGTTTCCAAAATGGTTCAATGCTTTTCATGAATTTGTGAGGGATATTATTGACATAATTCTCTAGAAACTGCCTATAGATTTGGCCCCTACTCTCAAAGGAAGTCAAAGGACCAGCTGCTTCTGCAATTTAATGAAAGAACTCAATTTGAATGCTATGTTTTGCCTCAAAATGAATATATTACTATTGGGCATACACATAAATTGTTGAGAAATATAAAAAATAGTTATACTTACCTTTTATTGACTCACTAAACCAGTCAAAAAAGGAAAACTTTCCTTTTCTAATCAGTTAAACAAACAAACAAACAAACAAACAAAAGATTACCTCTAATGTGCAGACCTAATTTGTCTGCATAATGGTACTGTTAGGGAAAGGATGTTTAGAACCATAATGTGTAGGTTTGGAATTAGGTGCAGTGATAGGGTTAGTTCACATGAGTAAGAGGGAACAGGAGGCTTCATCCTACTCCGCCTCCACCATCTTATTCATGTGTGCTATTCCTAACATTAATCTTCCTGCTGGCCCCAATCTTACTCATTAGGGTACCAAACAGTCTTTCACTAACAGTGCCGCTGAACAAAACACAGAACATGCCAGTACCCAAGTATATCAACATATCTTTTGCCTTTCCCAGCCCTTTCTTTAAAACATCTTTATTAAAATATCATTTAAGACATAGGCCCATGTACATTAATAGAAAAGAAAACAAACCGTACTTACATTTTTTCCATTTACAGTCATTGTTCATCACAAGTTTTCTTCCTTTAACCAATTAAGCAACTGTTTTGAAGTCCATTAGTATTTCTGACAGGGTAATCTGTAGGAGATTTTTAAAATGTACCTGTTCATTACACTCCCAAAACATATGTTCCTAGTTACGTCTTTCTTCCACAACACATCTCCAACATTTGCGGTCGGCTTGAGAAAATTTCTTTATCTGCTCAAGGTACAAAAATACCAATGCAAACACTTCCAAGCAAAAATCCCTCTGGACTTTGTTGCATTCTAGTGATGTTTGTTTTGCAGATATGCAGGAGGTCCATCAAAGCGGGGACTGACAATGCCCTGTATGCCAGGCATAGATCTTCCCTCAGCAGCCTGTAGGAGACAGAATACAGGGATAGGGCCTTGAGGTGTTCTGCCATGTATTCTTTTAGTGAGGAATCTCTGTGTATGCTCCAGTTGTTGGATATGCCTGGTTAGGTACATATCAAAGGGGGCATTGTACTCAGTGATAGGGCTGGTGATTGCTGAATACAGTGGAACAATGGCGTTCTTGGACCTAGATGCGAGACCTTTATTTATAAGTTGTGCAACATAGAATGATTTCCTCACTACTGTAGACATGTGATAGTCAAAGGCTAGATTACTGTCTGTATGTGTCCCTAAGTCGCTGACTACTAGGTCAACACTTAGGGGTGTGTTGCCAATATGATAGTTACCAGGGGTGGTTGACTTCCTGAAAGATACTATTATGCATTTCTTCGCATTTAGTTTTAGTCCATGGCTCTGGCACCAGTTGTTTGTCTGTGTCAGCCCCTCCTGGAGAATATTTGTGTCAGTGTGGGATTAAGTGACAGCTCCTAATTTACAATAATTTGCAGATTTAGTCAGCCAGAGACCACTGACATTGGCCTTGACTTCAGAAAAGTAAATGCCAAAAAGGAGCAGTGCAAGGACTGATCCCTGAGGGACTCCACTTGTGACTGGCCTCTTTGTAGAGGTGTACTCCCCAGTTCTGACTTTCTGGGTACTGTCTGTGAGCCAGTTTTACTATCCATCGGGTGATGTACAAGTTTGTACCTAACCTCTTGAGTTTGTTAACAATACCTGAGTCAGTTATTGTGCCATATGCCTTGGCCTGGTCAAAGTAGGCAGTGTGAACCATTTTTCCCTTATCCATTCCTTTGGTTACCTTCTCAAAGAAGTCCACCAGGTTGAGTAGGCATGATATGCCCTTGACAAAACCAAACTGGGTTGGGTCCAGTGTCTAGAGGTTTACTGTATCTCTATTGATCATTTCCATGATAATTCTTTCCATGGCTATACATATAAGACTGGTGAGACTTATGTGTCTGTAGTTTCCAAGGTGGGTAGAAGGCCCACCTTTGTGCAGAGGGATGACTGTTGCTGTTCTCCATTCCTGAGGTACGAATCCTGTTTAGAGGTTATAGTTAAATAGTAATTCGATAGGCCCTGATAGGTCATGTTTCATGCTATTTAGAAGTCATCCTGGGATATTGTCTGGGACCATTGATGCAGTGTTCTTGGTCTTAAAGAGAGCATTAAGGACTTGTTCCCTAGTTGTAGTAGGGGGACTCATATATAATGGTATTTCCTGAGGGAAGCTTGGGGGGAGAGAGGGGTAAAGTTAGAACTGTATTTTTCAGCCAGAGGTTTGCTATATCTTCTGGCTCAGTGTAGGTGGCTCCATTTACAATGAGCTCTGCACACAATTGTGCATTGCCTTTGAGGTTATGGACATAGCTAAAGAATGCTTTGTGGTTGTCTTTGGCCTGGGGCCAAACTTACCTCAAATTTGGCTTTGGTAGACTTTATTTGTCCTCTGAGTTGTTTGTTTAGTTTGATGAGAGTGCTTTTATCCTGCTGGGTGCTGCATCTCTTAATTTTTGCCATGATTTTTTCCTTCTGTTATATGGCCTACTGATTTTGTGATTCCACCAGGGTGGCTTGTTTTTTGAGTTAGTTCTGTACTTCTTCCTGGTATGGAGCTATTAACATGCTTGTACAGGGTTTCTGTGAACATTTCTGCATAGGTGGCAGTGTTCTCAGAGTTTATGGGGGCTTGAAATTTGAAATTTTGTCAGGTTATCACTTAATAGCAGGAGGTTAGCCTTAAAGTAGTTCCTGAATATTCCAGGTTTAGCTGGGGGGGAGGGGTCCAGGTTTTATTTTTACTTCAAAGAGATCATTTTGTTGTCTGACCTTACCAGGGAAGACATTATAGTAGGGGGTGTGTAGCACTCTCCCATATTAATGAGGACTAGATCCAGTATGGTTGCACCCCTGGTTGGTATATTGACTATCTGATTCAGGGAGTTTGTGTTTACAAAATCCAGGAATCTCTGTGCCTGTATGTTTGGGGTTGTATATGATTCCCAGTTAATAGTGGGGTAATTAAAGTCACCCATGCATATGATATTGGGATGGATGGTTAGTATTTCTAATAAGTTTAAATACAGGGTATGGGTTTCCTGGGTCATAGAGGGGGACTTATAGCTTGCAAGGAAGTAGTATTGGATTTTGCCTATGGTGATTTGAACATGGAGCAGCTCAAGTGCATTGTCCTGTTTGACCAGCCTTGAAATATATTTATTTTTTATGTAAATAGAGAAACCTCCACCTTTACTCCCCGCCTGTGAAGTAGATGGTTTAAATGTGTAGAAGGCATTATAACCTTGAACTGCTGGTGTGCTGTTTGCAGCTAAAAAGATGCATGACCATGTATAAAATTAATTGAGCTAAAAACATTTTTACTGCTTGTATCTTACTATTCATATCCATAAGCAAGAGCTTCAAGCTTCTCAGTTTTTTATTATCTTTTATTTGGTCCCTTCCAACATATCCTTACCTGCTATAGCAGAAGCCTTTTTAATTCGTACTCCAAAATACTTCATGTTATTCAGTCTCCATAAATATGGCTATTGCTGAACCAATTCATGTGTGGGTACATAAATTATGGCTGTAGCATTTGTTTTATCATCATTAATTTTATATCCTCAGATTACTTGAAATGGTCTCAAAATGTTTCACAACACTGACATGTCCTTTGCTGAATTTATCAAGTACAAAATAGTAATTATCTGTGAATAAAGCCAACTTTTCTTAATTACCATACAGATTATATCCTCACATTTCTGAGCCCCTTATTTTCTCCGCTAATGGCTCTAAATATAAAGTAAGTAACAAAGGGGAAAGAGGACACCCCTGCCTGGTTTCTCTGGATCACCTTATTCTATTAATGTTGTCAAACTTTTGCTTCCCCTCCACATCGCATTGATCCATATATATATCGATTTTGGTAACACCTTTGACATTGTTTTAGCTAGTATATATATATATATATATATATATATATATATATATATATATATATATATATATATATATAAACATTTTATAATCATAGTTCAAAATGGAAATGGGTCTATATGAAGCTCAGTCTGATGTGTATTTACTGTCTTTAGGTAATACAGCCAATACAGTTGTCGACTAAGAAATTGGTGCATCCCTCCTTTTAAAATACTGTTAAATAAAATCTTCCAGATTTTTATTACTTTTTCTTCCATCCTGATTTCCAGACTTCCACAGGAATACCATCTGTTCTTGGAAACTTTCATGAAGATAGATTATACATCCGAGTTTTCATCTCACTTCCTTCTCTCTTAACTGTTATTTGTTGAGCCGGGTCTTCCTCTAATCTTGTCATAATTAAGTCTTCTGTAAATATTTCCATTTGTCTTCTTTCTTGATTTCTACATTTCTCTGCTTTATACAAATGTTTATAAAATTTCCTAAATATCTCTGATACACAGGATCTCTGGTTATTTTCCTTTTTATAGGCTCCCTAATTTTAGCCACAAGCCCTTCTACTTTCTGTTGCTTAATTGTGGTTTTGGAGCTCTGGAGTTATTAACACAATATAGTTGTTTAACAGCAATCTTTCTAAACTCATGCATATTATCTAGGTACTCCCTTATTTTCTCTTTAGCATTCTGCCTTTGTGTCTCTTCATGTCCTGTGAGAGTTCTCTTATTCTGCAGTACTTCAGCCATTGTCAGCCTGTTTTTAACTTTTTTTATTTTAACCCCTCACTAGCTATAACTTGTGAAGAAATTTCTATCTTCCCTAATAACTCTTAAATAATGTCCACTACTCATTCCTTAAATGCCTGTCTTTTTAACGGGTAGGTGGGAAAGTGTCAGTGTCTAATTTTTACTTCATTACTGTGTTTTTTAGTTTGTTTTTTTTATTGCTGTATTATCTAAAATAGTTATTAGATGTGTTTTGAAGCTTTCAGTTAAATGCACGTGCTCCTGTGAAATATGATGTCTGTCTAATCTAGCCCAGTTATTGTACCTTGGGGAATAATATATAAATTCTGCCTGAGTTCCTACTACTGAATTCACATCTTGTATACCAAATATTTTCATAACATCTTTCAGAAATTTACCCTCTTTTGTTATATTTACCTTTATAGGTCCCGTAGTATATTCTCCCTATTGTAAATCAAGTTCCAGTCCACAATTATAAGTAATATTACCTGTTGTAAGGTGATTATTTGTCCCAAAATCTCTTAAGCAGTGTAATAACAGATCTTTGTGGAATATCATTACATGCCAGTGTAAATACTTCGTCTTATGTTCGAGTCTTGAGAGGTATGAGATAAGCATTTCATCCAAAGAGAAGAAAAAGATTTTTATTTAAATTCTTCTGAAATAGTATAAGTTGCACTTATAGTGGCCTGTGTGATGATACTTTTTTGTACTTCTCTGCTTTTTTGTCCTTAGTTTAGCCAAAAACATTATATGTTTGCATTTTTTCGTTTGTTCTGGGACCTCAGTCTTATAGTTCCATTTGCAGCTGTGTGAAGATTGTGTATTACTGCAAGATTTTAGTGTTGTTTATACAGTATACTGCACTTCTGTTTCCATAAGTAGAACTGCATGTAAAAGGTAGCTTTTTTGTATACTGAACCCAGTCTGGAACCTCAATCTCAGAGCTTCTTTAAGAGTTGTGGCAGGATTGTAATCTGTTGCCAGGTGTGAGAATCATTTAATAATTTGTTACAGTATTACTGATAAATTTCTGCCATAGTCTGGTGCCGTAGTCCATGGTATGATTGCAGTAGTGGCAATATTATGAATTCTGCTCCAGGATTTGTGCTTTAATACTTTTATAGCTGTATATGCCTGTTGAAAGTTGGATTCCATTGCCTTTCTGTTTACCTTGCTACTGTTTTCCATGTTCTTTGAGTCTGCCCCCCCCCCCCCCCCCCCACCACCACCACACTGAGACATTAAGCTAAAAGTCTCTGAAATCCTAACCACAGGGCTTGAGCTCCAGTAATGGCCTGATTGGATTCCTGTCTTGCAAGTCTGCTATATTTGGTACAGTGCTACATCCACTGAGGGTCTTTTGTTCAAGACTCTGGGTGGTGTGAGATACCTCTCATCAAAGGGTAGGAAAAAAGTTCTTTTATTTAAATCTTTCTTAATTATTTTAAGTTGCATTTATAGTGACCTGTGTGGTGATACCTTTTTTTTTATTTCTCTGCTTTTTGTCCATCCTTTAGCCAAAAACGTTATCTGTTTACATTTTTTTTAGTTTTTCCTGTTCCATTATTCTTGTAGCTTCATTTGCAGTTGTGTGAAGATTATGTATTATTGCAACATTTATAAATTTTACTGCATGTCTATTTCCACAAGTAAATGTAAAATGTAACTTTTTTTGTATTTTTGAATCTAGTGTAGGACCTCTTGTAGCTTTTTTTAGAGTTGTGTCAATACTGAGATCTACTGCCAGATTTGAGCCTCATTTAGTCATTTGTAAGTTCTTTCGGAGTTGTGTCAGTGTCCAGGATTTGAGCTTCAGTACTTTTTATACCTGTATATACTTGCTTAAAGTTGCATTGCAGTACCTTTCTGTTTACCATTTTCTCTGTTCTTTGAGTCTTTCCCACCCCCACTGAGACATTGAGCTAAAGGTTTCTGAATTTTTAACCATAGACCTAGAGTTCCAGTTTGATTTTTTTTCCAACCCTCCTACCCCTTTCTTGTTGCGTTTTTAAAAGGCTGTGCCTCTGGCTTCCACCCCTTATTGTAATCTGACTGCCAAAGTCCTTCCCTCCCCTCTTTCATTGCTATTGTCTGTTGTGTAACCTATTTAACTCATTCCCTGCAATGGAGCTCAGGAAGTTTGCACTATAAGTTCCAATGGGCAGAGCTTAAGCTTTTTGACAGAATGAAATTATGTCTTCACATGTCAAACAAATGTTAATATCTCTGGAACCATAGGGGTAATAAGAACCATAAATGACAAACTCTTCAATGCAAACTATTTTATAGTGATAGTTTTCTTTAGCTTCTAGGTCTTAAACTAAACTTTATAAGTCACAGTAAACCCAGTAACTATTAAGTTTGTAATATTTTGTAAACAGCTTATAATATCTCAGCAAGCACTCAAGTTACACACATACTATTAGCAGCATTTTTATTCATCCAGCTGGGAACTTTCATGTGAGGCTAAGCAGTTCTGTCTGTGTTACTTTGTTGTTGAGATATTTAGAAAAAACATGAAATGTATGACAGTATAAATAAAAATTATGTAAGCAACAGTTGATACCTCTTTACACTAGACAAAGGTCAATGATCAATACAGTTGAGTTTGCCATTCTGTATGCTTTGAGATGAACATTTTTAATACCTTTTATGTAGCATGGTTTTGGAATTATTGATGCCAGTTTGAAAAACAATATTTGACATCTGGAATTGTCAGTAAGATGTAACTGCAGAAGCACCTGGATGCGTCACTCGACTGTAATTAATTACTTTCCCACCCATTTTTTTCTATTTGTCTGTAATGTAAGTGCCCACCAGCAAACCAGTAATGCACTTGAGTAAACCTCCCTTACTACAGATTGTCTCCTACTCATTTTCTGAAAGTTCTCATCTGCTTGGTGCTCTTGCCACACTCTGAGGGGGCCTTGTGTTAATCCTGCTCTATCCTTAGCAGGTAAGATATTTATTTTACTATTTTGCACTTCAGTTAACTGCTTAGAGTGCTACTGCTTTATTTTTGATTTATTTGTTGGTTTTGCCTTTAAATCATTCTAATGGGCCCTAATGATTGAACATTTCTTGTTAAAGTAGTTTGTTTAAATTGTTTTGTTGTAGCACTACACTCACAAGCAGTCTTTCTTGGTATTATTATGTCAAAATGCTAGCAATGCCCTGTACAGAGACAAATGCATAGAAAGTAAATGTTATATATAAAATTTCCCTTAAAACTGAAACCTGTAACTTAGTATGGCTAAAAGAAAGACATTGCTTGGAGACAAATTTAGATCATCTGGTTTGGACATTAAATCAAATCATAGCATAATCTAACCTAGTCATATCTGTGTAACCCAGTCCACAACCTACAGTAGCCCACCCTAGTAGGGGTCTGGATAGCATGAATATTCACTTTCCAAATGTCTCCATAGCCAGCTTGGTAGATGTGGGCATCCTGAGGCAATGTAACAATTGTCCCATGTTCACAGACAACCATTTAATCCTTAAAGATACAAACATAGTATGCAAGAGATGCACATGCACAATTTCACTTTAGGCAAAAATCTCTCCTACAAACAAGATTGTCAAGGATACACACACACACACACACACACACACACACACACACACACACACACACACACACACACACACACACACACACACACACTACACACTCCACACATAGTGTCTACCTCACATATAGCGCAGCCCATGCTGAGGCACTAAGAAGCAATTTTGCCAAACATCAAAGTCCTCCTAAGTCTGTAAACAGCAATGACTGTCCTCAGCAATTTCTAAAGCACTCACCAAGAGCAACACCAAGTACCACACATATGCCTACACCCAGTAGACCCTGAAGAGCAAAGTCCATAAGGCAGTCCAACACATTACCCATGACTTTTTTCATAGGGTCATAGGAGACTTCATTGTATGACACACTGATGCCCCACTCACACCAGACTGAACAAGGAGATAGTTGCTTATCTGCAGCCAGGATCTTCCAAGTTACGCATGCACTCAAGTCATTACACCACAAGCACCAGTATGATTCTGTTATAGCTCATGTGGGCATTAACATCCTAAGATGTACTTCCTGAATGATTTGAAGGGAGAAATTGTTGATCTCTCTTAATATGTGCCTCAGGCAGGTATGTGCCTTGTATTGAGCAGTATTCTACCTTCATCAAGGATGATGCCACAGTATGGACAAAAGATGACTGACTTTAATAATTGGCTTAGTTTCTGGTGTCTTTCCAAGGGGATTCAATATTTGTCAGCATGGGAAGACATGGTTACCAGATCACAATGCTTTGCAAAGGATGGTCTGCACCTGTCTCCCGTAGGCTTCCAAATATTGGCTAAAACTTTATCCACCCCTTGGAGTCTTTTTAGGCAATGGGAAGTTGACAAACCTATTGACATGGCAACTAAAACCCAAAGAAACCTGAAGGTGTTACTTCTCAGCGCTAGGAGCCTAAACAAGAAACACCATACCCTACAAACTCTTTTTACTCTGGAGAATATAGACATTGCTGCCATTACCAAGATATGGTTTAAATCCACAGAAAGTACTCAGGCAGTGCAAGTCTTCATTGCCTTCCACACATTTAGACTATCAGCTGCACAGACAGGGCAAAAGGTGTATGAATCTCAGTCTATATTAGCAGTAAGCATAACTCTGCATTGGTTAAAAAGGAGAATGCACTGAAATTTATCCATTTGCAAAATCACAATAGACAAAGTCCTGTACCATATCCTAGCAAGCTTTAGGTCACCCTTTATGTCCTTAGACTCCTATAGCTTATCCCTAGGACTACTGAAGACACTCACTATTTAAACAAATACTCTACTTATGGGAGACTTTAATTATCCCTCTGTAGACAAGGAAACATATACTGCCTCATACTCACAGGCACAATGATTTCTAAATTTTATTAACACAAATACCCTTGACCAGATAGTGTGCACACCCACCAGAGGTTCAAACATACTGGACCCGATACTCAGAAGTAATGGGCCCACTGCCCACCCTTCCTGGTACCACATCCTCACTGGTGAAGTCGGACCACAAAGCTATCTCTTTTGAAATAAAAATCAACTTGGTAACTCCAGTAAACCCTGTAACAAGAACTATTCCAGAGCAAACTACATCCTACTAAGAGATAGTTTGTCAAAATTCAATGCCTCTCCCAACCTCAGACTCACAGCAATCTATGCGGAATTGTTCACAGAGATCCTGTACAAACTGACTGTATAGGGGAGGTTGTACCTACTCGAGGTAAGCCCAAAACAAACTCTAAAAACAAACCACACTGGTGGAATCCTAACCTTAAATACTATTTAACAAAAAAAGTAATGGTTAAAATTAGAAAGAGCAACTCCCATAATGATAGGTGCTCTCTAATTAAATGAAAGAGGAAACTAAGAGGACTAATTAAGCCCAACAAGTCAAATTTTGAAGTCAGTGTAGCCTCACAGGCTGAACACAACCACAAGGCCTTCTACAGGTATGTCCGAAACCTCAAAGGCAGCACATATCAGTGTGCCAGACAGCTCAGTGATGCCACCTTCACCTGTAGCAAATTTGCTGGATTACAAACTCACCTCAAACCTTGCCCCTCACTCCCCCACCACTCCCCATGAAATGCCTACCAATATAGATCTACCCACCTACAAACAGGAAGCACTTGCTAAGGCTAGAAACACAGCTTCAATGGGTCCAGACAATATCCCAGGATGCCTGCTAAATAGCTTGAAAAATGAAATATCTGGACCACTTGAATCACTTTTCAACTATAGCCTCAAAACAGGCTTTGTACCATGAGAATGGAGGACTGCAACAGTTATCCCACTTTACAAGGGTGGCCCATCATCTGATCCCAGAAACTACAGACCTGTTAGTCTGACTAGTCTAATATCCAAAGCCCTGGAACAAATTATCATGGAAATGATCAACAAAGATGTAGGCATCTTTCAGACACTGGACCCAAACTAGTATGGCTTTGTCAAGGGAAGGTTATGCCTACTAAACCTTGTGGACTTCTTTAAGAAGGTCACCAAAGCAATGAATGAAGGGAAAAATGTGCATACCACGTACTTGACTAAGGCATTTGATACGATACCTCACTCGGATATAGTTGACAGACTCACCTAACATGGCAAAACCCCCATATAATTAATTGTCTTGTCAGCTGGTTCACAGCTAGAATCCAGGAAATCAGGATTGGTGATACCATCTCCACTAAGAGACATTTCACTGGCAGGGAGCCTGAGGGCTCTGTGTTGGAACTGTTTCCATTTGTTATCTACTTCTCAGAGGTAAAGAATAATGTCAAGGGTCTGGCTGACCAAGTTCACAGATTACTGCAAATTGGGAGTTATCATAGATTCCCACCATGACACAAACGTCTTACAATATGATGCAACACAGATAGATGACTAGTGCCAAAGTCACTGGCTAAAACTCAATGCCAAGAAATGGATTATAGTGCCTTTTGGGAAAACTGCCACCCAGGCTAATTACTCCATTGATAAAACACCCCTAAGAGTTGCCCAAGTAGTCAAGGATGTGGGAGCATACGTAGACAGTAATCTGGCCTTTGACCAACATGTGGCCAAGGTAGTAAGAAAATCATTCTGTGTCACCCAACATATCAATAAAGGCATGGCATCCTGTTTAAGGAAGTCATAGTGTTACTTTATTCTGCCCTTATCAGATCCATCACTAAGTATAATGCCCCCTTCAGCATGCACTTGATCAGACATATGCAACAGTTGGAAATATCAAAGAATCCAGGTTGTAAACACATTGTTCTATATGGATTGCCTTACATCCCTATCTTGATATATTGTCTTCTACAGGTTAGTGAGAGGCGGTCTATACCTGGTATACAAGGCATCAATGGATCTGGCTCTGATGGATCTTTTGCACATCTGCAAAATAAACAGCATTGAATAACTAGATCCAAGGATTTGAATTTTGCTTGTGATGTAAATAAGACATATTGGAAAGACAGATGTGTCTCAGAGGATCCCCATGCTCTGGAACAGGCTGCCCATCCATGTGAAACACAGTCCATCTCTAACTCTGTTTAAGCGTAATCTTGACCAATGGATGGGAAATCGGAAATTCACCCCAGATCTGGCCACCTTGTCTCTGATTGACAGAGGCAGACATTAATGCCCAAACTAACATACAACCCCTAGAAACTTCCTAACTAATATAGCCACTCCTAATAAACGCCCATAAAACATAGAGATGCAGTTGGGTTGGATTGCATGACTAAGCTTATAAAGGCCCTGGTGGTCGTTATCCTAGTTTTGTACCTATGAACCTAGTCCCTTACTACCATAAATCTGCCTTTGTTGTTTTTTTTTTTGTTTTGTTTTGTTTTTTTACCTTGTCTATCACTATTGGAGTCTCTCTAACAGTTAGTATAATTATTCCCTTTTTCCTTTGTCTCTGATACTCTGCCTAATATCCATCCTGAAATTCTTACTTTGTCAAATTCACATGTTCATTTTTTTCCAAAGTTTCTTTCAGCATTGCTATTTGCATTCTGCATTTTTTACTGTAATTCAATACTCTTTTCTTTTTGTCTGTACCTGTAAGACGATATATGTTCCAAGGTAATATGGATAGGATAGCTATTATAGTAAAAAGCTGCCAATGTTTATCATATTGATCACTGCAGCAGTAGCCTTAGCTATATGGGTTATATCCTGCCAAGGATATAACAGCTGGCCAGCTTCCAAAGCTTCAGCGGTCATTCCACACATCCAAACTGTAAGCAGCTCGATGTAAGCTGACTAAAAAGCAAGTTTGGGCATGAAGCTCTTCAGAGTTTTACTGCTGCCAAAGTGAATGCTTTACTGAGGCCTTAGAGGATTGACAGTTGGCTTGTACTTTCCTTTGTTGGGCAGATAAGTTCCCTAACGAGGAAAAAACTTCCACTTTCTTAAAATTCGTTGATGTTTTATTTCTTTCCTCTTCAGAGAAGTTATTTTAAAGCTAAGAATGTTTTGTTTTAATGGACTATCCTGAGACTGCAACATACTTTTAAATGGGTCACTCACATTTTCCTCTCAGCCCCATTTTACATGTCAAAAAGAAATAGAAAGCCAAGCATGTATCTACTGTTCTCATATTTCTTTTGAATAAAAGTTTAGCTGTAGTTGATCCCACTGCTGCTAAGTACTTAGTTAATTCCAGCTCTACTCTTTCTGATAAGGATGGGAAAATGATTGCTAGATATGAGGGAAGAGTATACTTCTGCAACTTTAATTTCCAAAATTTTGAATTATCAGGCTCATATGTTAAAGTTTGTTGTGACAAATTGTAAAATTATGAGGAATGTTTTAGCTACAGTTTCTTCTTGTGGGGAAAAATCGGCTTTGTTGCACAGGTAATTACTCAGTGTTTGCAGTGTGTGTAGGATTCTGTTGATACTTTTTCTAGAGCGAAGGCCACTGGTACTGTTTTGAGGAGGTATGCATGGGTGCATTCTCAGAACTTCCCAGATGATGTTAAAAATGAGATTTTAAATTCTTGCTTGGATAGAGATTTAGTGTTTGGTCCCTCTGCTGCAGAGGTGATCCAAATGTGTGATGAAAAGGGCAAGCTGACCCCAGGAATCTCTAAGATTTTTAAAGCCCTGCTTTTTCAAATTGTCCAAAGGATTGTCTTATATCCTCAAGCAATTTTGACAAAAAGCAGAATAGACAATCTCAGCAAAATTCAAGAAAACAGACATTTTAAGGAGAAATGGCAAAGGGGTTCCACAAACAAGTCTCAATCCTCCCAAAACCAAGGACTCTCCAACAAGTCTGAATGACTATTCAAGAGACATTGTGACATCCTCATACCCTGGTCCCTTTTTCTTTCAGAAAGACTGAAACTCCATTTTTCTCTTTGGCAACAGATTGTTTCAGATACATAGGTTCTGAAAATTATTCTTCAAGGTTACAAATGGCAGTGGGAGGAAATTCCTTCTTTCCATGGGATCATTCTTCATCCTGCAGATCAGACTATTTTTTTCCATCATTTCCTCTTTTCCAGATGGGGAAGGTTTTTATTCAAGGATGTTCTAGAGCCAAAGAAAGAAAGTGCTTAGAGACCAGTTTTGCAGCTTTCTTTTCTAAACCTGTTTGTAATAGTGCCCAAATTCAAAATGATTTCACTTCCACACAGTTACCTCTTCTTCCAGTTTCAAGTTTCCTGGTAACACTAGACTGAAAAATGCTTATCATCACTTCCCTATTTGTCCAGACCTCAGACGTTTCTTAAGGTTTTGTGTGTCTGGGCCACATTCTCATTTCTCTTCCTTATCCTTTGGACTATCCACTACACCAAGAGTATTCACAAAGTGTCTTGCTCCAGTTACCGCTCATTGCAGGCTTCAGGGTATCCACGTTTTACAATATTTGGATGACTTGCTTTGCAGAGCCTTTTTCAGTGTGTCAGGAATCTCTCTTTCTCTCTCTGTCTCTCTCTTGGTTGAGAGATCTTGTGTAAAAGATCTTGGGATTCCAAGAGAACATTCAAAAGTCTTTCTTAACTCCCTCACACAGGATTGTGTTCCTGGGATGTCAGCTAGACATAAGGTACAAGACAGAAAACCAGCACAAAGGTAAACTGTTGGAATGTAAAACAAAGTACGAACCACAAAATTAAAAAAAAACGGATATCCTGAGCCCAATGAATGATGTACAACAAGTAGTTTATTAATTCCATAAAGCTTTTGGGAGAAACCCTTCTTCAGTGTGTGTAACATATTCAAAACCCATGCTCCATTTAAACAACATATATTAAGACACCCCCATCAAATCTATTTCATTTCAAGCAATTGAACTACTTAACACTTAAAGACATATATAGCAGCCTACTTAAAATGGAAAGATATATTTCCTAAAATACACAACTAAAACAATCAAAATAAAAAAAATCAGTACAGATAAAACTATATATAAAAAAGTATATATAAAAAAGTAGCAAATCATGTTGGGAACATTTGATGTGTTGTTGTCCTATCTCGCCTTCATTCTTACTAAGGTTGGGTTTGGAACCAAACCTTAGTTCCGACTCGACCTATACACAAGCTCGAGGTCTTCCACTAGCTCATGGCTAAAATCCTATCCCAGCATGCACTAGGAGAGCTCCCCAGATCTCATTTGCTGCTAAACAAGACTGGGTGCTCTTCCTACTGGCTCTGGCTAAGTAGATTTTTTTTTCTTCACATTTTGAGAAAAATTGTTAGATATTTTTAACTGGTTTATTCTCTTTAGTAGTTACTAAAATGTGTGTGTGTGTTTCCGTTTTTTCTTCCTGAGATTTAACTACTGTTGGCCATCGTTTCCTCCATAAGGCCTTTTTTCCTTATCCCAGCTTTAAACTTAATATAAAAAAGCCTATTTTAGTTAGAGAGCTTTCTTTTTCTTCGTAATTATCTTCCTTTCACTCTGTAAGGCTAGTTTGTTTAAATGAGAGATGTCTTAGCATGTTTAACTTACAGGGCTTTCCCTTTCTCAAGGACATCTAAGTTGGTTTCTTGTCATTGCTATTGCTGTTATTATTACTGTTAGTGCCATTCTTGTTGTTTAAAAAAAAAGTAGTTGTTATTGCTGTTCTTGTTGTTTCAAAAAAAATAGAGTAGATATAAATAGTCTAGTTGTTACTGGCTTTTTCTTTTATTGCTGCTGACTACTACAATGTCTTCTAAGGATTCCAAGGAAGCTAAACCCTCTGGGTTTAGAAAATGTGTTGAGGGTTGGGAGGGTGGCCTAATGGTTAAGGTGCTTGCCTTACAAACACAAGCTGCAGTGTTTGAGTCTCACAAGGGATAATTGGCTAGGCTTACAATGGCTCGCAAGGGTAGTTAGCCTAGTACTAACCTATGGTTTATAGGTTCATAGGTTAGTACTAGGCTAACTGCCCTTGCGAGCCATTTTAAGCTTAGCCAATTATCCCTTGTGAGACTCAAACCAGCACCTTGTGTTTGTAAGGCAAACAGCTTAACCATTACACCACCCTCCCAACAGGAGAACCTATGAACCTATGAATGTGGACAAAACATGTCTATTACTGATAGGGATACCATTTGCATGTACTGTCTAGGAGCAGTTCATCTCCAGGAGTTCTGTGCCATCTGTCACTCTTTTAGGCACAGGGCATTATTGGAAAGGAAATATAAATTGATTCTCAGAGGCCTGTTGAAAACCAACTTTTCTGAGGTGATCCAAGAAGGCCAGGGTTCTTCTAAGTCTGGCCAATCCCCTTCCTCTAAGTCAGACAAGTTGGGGAACGGGTCCTCATCTTCAAGTGCTCCATCAGAACCATGTAAAAAAATTACCAAAAGTTTCAACTCTGGACCCGAAGGCTGTCGGTTCCAAGAGACCTACTACCTCAGCACCTACACTTTCAGTGCCAGTGGAGTTTCATTTGTGGAGCCGGTCCCCTGAATTGGAACCGGTATCTCCCACTCTTAGGTCACCACTGCTACAGTCCTCCAAATCTCCTGCCCCCTTGACTCAATCTTCCAGTAGCCTGTCCAGTGATGATGTGGATCGTATGGTGCAGAGGCTAAGAACACTGGTGCTTGCCAAACTGATGTCGGATCCAACCCAGAGGGTTTTGGAAATGACCTAGCCCACCCTTTCGGCATCGACTCCTCCTCCGATCTCGGACCTTGGAGCTAGAATGTCCATAACTGATTGTAGTGGAAACATTCGAACCAAGACCTATCACAGGATCTTTGGAACCGAACATTGCGCCGACGTCCTCGGTTCCATTGGAACTCGAGGAGTCTAGGAGCTGATGCTCTCCAATCGGGTCCGGGGAGAGGAGTCGGATTGGACAGTCATTAGATCCAAACTTCCCTCTTGGGGCGTCGGCTCGGGTGAGCTCAGCTCCTATCTCAGCCTCAGAGCTGTACCCCTTGGTTCCGGGGATTCCCTCTGGTTCTTCGGAGCTGGTAATTTCTTTGGATCAGGGGCAGGGGGGCTTTCAAGGTGAGGAGAGTGCTGTCTCCACAGACAGCTCCGCTCTCACATCTGGACATTCTTTCCCCAAAGGCACCGGTGTCTGTCTCTATACCCTTGCATCCACAGGGACGTGGAGATCCAAAGCCTCAGGATGCCCCACTGGGTGCCCCCCTCTCTTCCTAAACTTCTCAGAAGTACCCCTCCAAGTAGGTCCCTCGGAAGAGGTTATGCAAGAGGAAGCATTTAGACTCCCCAGAGGAGTCCATCACTTTGGATACGGACCTCGATGAAGCTGAAGGGTCCCCACGGTCACCTCCTGATGATGTCATCTTTGGAGACATCTTGGAAATACTTAAACAGAGAGGGGTGGCTAGAAGTCCCCAACCCTTCAGCGGAGGGGTCTGTCTACCTGGAGGATTTTGGATCTCACCCTTCCTCTACTTGAGTGTCTCTGCCTTTCGATGAACTTATGGATTTTCTTTCTCAAAAGGTGTGGGAATCTCCAGATTCTGTGGAACTGGTTCCTCGGATGCCAAACAAGTTTATTACTTCTCCATCCAACAAAGAATTTCTGACTAAAGGAGTCCCAGTAGATGCTATTGTGGTGGTGGCAGCCACCAAGAAGGAACTGTCAGAGACGTCTTCTTCTGTCCATCCACTGAGCAAGGAGTCTCGCACGATGGACAGATATGGAAAGCGTATTTTTTCTTCAGTGACATTTTCCCGTAAGTCATTGAATTACCTGACTCATTTCACCAGATTACAGAGAGATCTCCTGAAAGAGCTAGGAGATACCCTCCAAGGTTCAGTAGCTGAAGGGGTGTCAGAGAAAGTTTCCTCTCAGCTCTCTACCTTAAATTCCGTGGTCAACTCCTCCATGAGACTGATTTCTTATGCAGCGGATGGAGCAAGCAGAGCAGCGGGTTCAGGGATTTCCCTAAGGAGACATTCCTGGATGCGATTGTGTGACTTTGTGGAGCCCTTTAAATCTTCCTTTGTGAATGCCCTGTTTGATGGCTCATCCCTATTTGGGGCTAAAGTAAAGGACACACTAACCAGGTGTGAACAGGAAGGAAAGACTATCTCTGCCGTTGGAGACCATTTTTCCCTACCTAGCAGGAAAATGTGTTTTTGAATATCCCAGAAAGCTTTCCAGGACACACGTGGTGAATCTTCCCCCAGGGGCAGAGGGGGAACTGGTAATGGAAGATGCCGACCATGCGGCAGAGGGGGCCCACATTATCAGGGCAATTGGGAATCCTTCTTTGGTAAGCCCTTTCAGTGCTCCTGAAGGGAGGCCTGCTTGTCCATCTCTGGAGGCAGTTGAGGTTGCTTATTTTTGTACCCAAAAGCCTGGCTGACAATAACAAAAGGCAACTAGGTACAAAGCATCATATCCAGAGGTTACTCCATACTCTTTTCCTTTTCCCCCTACAAGCATATAAAAGATCCTGGATGTTCCACCCAGTCAGAGGGAACACACAACTCTAGAAATTCAAAAGTTGCTAGACAAAAGAGTCATCCAAACAGTCCCGGCAGACCAAGTAGGATTTGGAACTTACTCAAGGTTCTTTTTAATTCCAAAAAAGTAGGGGACTAGAAACCAATCCTGGATCTCAGCAACCTAAACAAATCAGTAAAAAAATCAAAGTCCCAAATGGTGACACTGCAGTCAATCCTCCTGTTTCTGGGACAAGACAATTGGATGTGCTCGATAGATCTCCAGGATGCATACTACCATATAAAAATGGACAGGCAATCCAGGAGACACCTGCGTTTTTGGCTGGGAGCCAGCCACTACCAGTTTCGGGCTTTGCCCTTTGGCCCCACTAAAGCCCCCATTGTGTTCACCAAGTGTATGGTAGTAGTCATGGCTCACTTGAGATGCCTAGGATTCCAAGTGTTTCCATATATAGACAACTGGCTCCTAACTGCCACCACCGAGCATCTACTAACAAAAGCGAGAGACACCACCTTGCAGCTCTGCTCTCACTTAGGGATCACAATAAATTAAATCTGCCTTACTGCCATCTCAACGTATTGTTTATATAGGAGCAGAACTAGATACAACAAAAATGATGGCCAAACTTCCTCCAGAAAGGGTAAGTGTCCTTCAACGTCAGGTCTTGAATCGCCTTCCCAAGAGAAAAGTACAAGCAAAGACAGTTCTAAGGGTCTTAGGTACCATGGCAGCAGCAATAACCTTGATTCCCTTAGCACGCCTGCACATGAGAATTCTCCAGTGGCTACTTTCCACTCAGTGATCGATGCAAGAACTACCCATGTCCCACAAGATACTACTAATGGAATCTTGCAAGAAAGATCTTCATTTTTTGGCTAGACTCCACTCATGTGACGTTAGGTCGACCCTTTAGACTTCCTCAACCATTAGCCCCAGTGACCACGGATGCTTCCCAGATGGGGGGGGGGGGGCATTATCTGGGAAAGACAGTCCAAGGCACTCGGAAGGATCATGAAGCCCATTTGCATATCAGTGTCCTAGAGATGAGAGCAGTGCTTTTGACGTTGCAAGCATTCCATGACTCTCTTCCACTTGGGACTATTGCAATACAGATAGACAACATGTCAGTCGTGTATGGTACATAAACAAACAAGGAGGAACCAGATCTTTCCCCCTTTGTCGAGAGGCCATGAGAGTATGGCATTGGGCAATCTCCTCCCAACACTTTTTTATAGCAATGCACATCCCGGAGAAATCCATTCTGATTGCAGACAGACTCAGAAGAGCGATTCTGATGCCTCACGAGTGGTCCCTAAAACAGGAAGTGGTAGAAAAGATTTTCAGCAAATGGGGCAAGCCTTGCTGTAACCTTTTTGCCACGTCCATAAACACCAAATGCAGCAGCTACTTTGATCTGATCACTTTTGGGTTATCTGCTTGCAGCAGCCCTCAGTCAGCCTGATTAACAAAGTCTTGGATCGTGCGTCGGTTGCTGTCCCTTCTTCCATGGCATCAGGTCGTCAGGGGTATAAAACATGCAGCTGACGCCATTACAGCCGTCTTTCTTGTTGTGCAGTGCCTGAAGCAGAAGCAGTTTGCAAGTGCCGGTCGGCCGACTCCTGAAATTTTCATTTTCGAGTTTCAGAACCAAAGTCTTCAACTTGGGAAAACTTTTTTCTTGCTCCCTACCGATGTCAGTAAAAGTTAATAATTGCATTACTTGTGGAAGGCAAATACGTCATAAAGATTTTAATTCGTACTGTATTCCTTGCCTAGGCCCTGACCACGACATACCCTGCTGTCGGTTTTGTGCTTTATTTAATCAGTGCACTATCCGTCGTCAGTATATTTTTGCCTCTAAATATTTCGGTTCTCGGTTTAATTATCCAGAAATGTCATTGGTTAGCCATCCGATTACCGGGATTCCGAGAAAACACAAGGATAAAGACAGAGACAGGCCACCGAGGTCCAAAACTGCTGACGACACTTCTACTAAGCCAGTCGCCAGTTCGCCGGTACTCAGTGAGGTGCTTTCACAGCCCATGACACCTGCTACTTCTGATTCGCAGGCCTCTACTGAGACCCATTTGGAGTCCGGTATGCAGTGAGATGCTTCAACTATGGAACCTGCGGATGTCTCTACTTTGGATGGGTCTGGAGCCGTTGTGCAGGCACCGGCTTCTGAGGGTGTATTCAGGCCTGTGCACTTGCATATTAAACCGACGCCTCCTTCTTCTTTTGGGCCTAAATCTTGAACCATGCCAAAAACAACGACGTCCAGGCCGCATGCTCAGGCCTCTATGCCTTAAAAAACAAATTATAAGAATGGCTGAAGATCTTATAACTCTAATCAGGGGAAGCCACCCTCCCCCTTCTAAGAGACATAGGACCAAAGTTGTTTATGAATCTTCTGACAAGGATTCTGATTTTTCTGATTCTTGTGATGATCTGGATTTGCCCTTATCTACTTATAAGGATTCCGATGCAGATCACTCTTTTCCCTCTGCTTCCCCTCCAGATGATTTTTCTTTTGGTGGAACCTTACATACTCTAAGGGAGCATTTCCACTGGGAAATCCAGGATTTTTCTGATTCAAAAATAAGGCTTAGGGATTTCTTACTCCTATCTCAGCATAGGCCTTTAGCTAGTCCTTCTGTACTAGACATTGTTGATGATGCCTTTTCGGAATCTAGTTTGGCCTCTGATTGTCTGCCTCCTGCTCCCAGAAAACCTGACAGGTATTACAGGGTTCCTGATTTACACAAGTTCCTTTTTAAAAATCCTATTGCTGATCTAGAGACTATTTCACAGGGACCCAAGGGCATTAAGGCTTCTACTGCTAAAAATCCTACCCCTTCTAATAGAGACTCCAGGGTGCTGGATAGATGGGGTTAGAAGGTTTACGCTTCTGCAACTTTGGCCATTAGGGCTTTAAACTGCCAGTTTCATATGTTAAAGTATCAACAACATGTTATTGGATTACTTAAACAGAAAATGATGTTGATTCCTGACAGTGTGGAAAATAAAGAATTACAGGATTTAATGCATTCTGCTGAACAGGTTGGAAAACATACTTTGCAATGTGGATTTGATTCTTTAGAGGCATCTTGCAGGGCTGCTGTTACTGCTTCTGTGCTCAGAAGACATGCTTGGCTTAAGGAGCAATCTTTATCTGATCATGTTAAAGCTAAATTGTTGGATGCTCCCTTAAAAAATGGAAGATAAAGCTAAATCTATGCAAACTGTTAAAGATTTCTTACAAGTTCAGCCTCCTAGATTTAGTAGGCATTGGCCCTCTAAGAATTGATCCTTTCCAGCCTCTTCAAGGTCTTCTCAAGCCAAACCCAGACATAGCAGAAACCACAGGTTTCAGTCCCAGGGGAGACACAAGACTAAGCAGTGGAGGGTTTCCGCACCCAAATCAGGGAGTAGTAAGGCTCCCCCCTATGGAAAACAGTCTCAATGACTTGCTTCTACAACTTCCAAGCACTTCCCAATTGAATGTTCCTTTAGGTGGAAAGATTGTTCTGCAGGCCAAAAACTGGGAACTCATTACCCAGGGCAAATGGGTTTTCAATATAGTTTCCCAAGGATACAGAGTTCACTTCCACACCTTACCAACACCAAGCAGGTAGCCAGATCTACCCCCAAATCTGTGGGCAGAGGCCCAAAATCAAGTCTCTCTCTCTCTTAAGCATGGGGGCTATTCAGTTGGTACCAGAAGAGGAAAAAGGACAAGGGTTCTATTCGAAACTTTTCCTGGTACCCAGAAAAGGCAATACATGGCGTCCTATCCTGGACCTTTTCTACTCTAAATACATTTCTGGTGATTCCAAAATTCAAGATGCTGACTCTTCACCAGCTGCTTCTTATGCTAGGCAAAGATGCATGGTTGGCAACACTAGACTTAAAAGTAGCATACCTGCACATCCCTATCAGGGGGTCTTGCAGAAAATACTTAAGCTTCAAAGCAAGTTACATCAGTTCTCTGCACTGCCCTTTGGATTATCTACTGTGCCCAGGGTATGCACAAAGTGCCTAGCTCCAGTCATTGCATTCTGCAGGCAAATAAATATTCAAATATACCCATATCTGGACGATTGTCTAATTCAGGCAGAAAGCCAGGACATACTTTTGAATCATCTGGCCTTTGTTCAAAGGGTACTGACTTGTCTGGGGTACACCATAAATGAAAAGAAGTCACACCTGGTACCCTGTCAACAAATTATATTCCTGTGAGCAAGCTTGAATACAACTTCCCAGATGGTTTTCCTCACTCCAGAGAAACGGATTCATTTGACAACCTACTTCAAACAAGTGGCCACAAAAACCCAGTTATCTGCAAGGCAAATACTGCAAGCCTTGGGGTTCATGGCCTCCTGCATTCTTCTAATTCCACATGCAAGGCTGCATATGAGGAAACTGCAATGGTATCTCAAAAGCCTCTGGTGTCAACATTCACAGGATCTAGAAGCAATGATTCCTATCATACCTTGTCTACGCCTAGAGTTCCTTTGGTGAGCACAGACCTGCCACCAAAACAGGGGAATACCTTTCACACTACCCCCTGCCACCCAGACCTTAACAACAGATGCATCAGACTATGCATGGGGGGCCCACCTGGCAGGGAAGTGCATTCAGGGCAAATGGAGCCCAAGTCAAATGCACCTGCATATCAATCAAAAAGAAATGTTAGCTGTACAGAATGCTCTGAAAGCCTTCAAGGACCTCATTCTTCCAGGACAATTAATGATAAAGATGGACAACATCACCGTTATGTGGTACATAAACAAGCAGGGGAGTACACATTCTTACTCCCTCTGCAGACTAGCTATGGCATTGTGGAACACTGCCCTGAGCTATCGAGTAAATTTACAATTTCAGTTCCTGCCAGGAAAACTAAATACACTGGCAGACGAACTAAGCAGAAACCTCATGGACCCACACGAGTGGAAACTGGAACCAAGGATTTTCAACATGTTGACAAGCAAATGGGGGAGTCCAAATATAGACCTGTTTGCCAACCTCCAAAACTATCAGTTGGAGAAATTCTGCACAAGGACTCCCCACAAACAAGCTTGGAAAGTGGATGCTCTGTCCTATAGCTGGAAAAACCTATTAGTTTATGCCTTTCCTCCTCTGCCTCTGCTCTCCAGAGTACTACTAACGCTCAAACAAGACAAACCAAGGACAATTTTGCTTGCACCAGACAGGCTACGCCAACACTGGAATCCCCTCTTGCGCAGTGTGTCACTGTGAGCCCCATGGCACCTGCATCCGACTCCTACTCTATTGTCTCAGCAAGAGAACCAAATTCTGCACCCTCAACTTCAAACACTGAATCTAGCAACCTGGCTAATTATATAATTTCTCCTTTACCATCCCTCAGTAAACGAGTGATGGATATCATTTTAGAGGCAAGGAGGCCTAGTACCAGAAAGTCTTACGCTGAAAAATGGAAAAGATTCTGTTCCTGGAACCAATCTCAAGGGATAAGCACAACAGTGCCCAATTTACCTCAGATTTTACAATACTTAACTGAGATGCTTCATAAGGGCCTGTCTTTCTCCTCCTTCAAAATTCATGCTTCAGCCATCTCAGCTCATTATAACACAGAACCACCCTTCTTCTCTCATCCACTGCTTAAGCAGTTCCTCAGAGGGGCCAAAAATCTATGGCCACCCAGGAGAGCTCCAACTCTTGGGATCTCAACTTTGTATTGGAAAAGCTCACCCTTCCTCCTTTCGAGCCAGCTGCCACTACGGACTTAAAATTCCTTTCTTGAAAAACAGCTTTCCTTTTAGCAATCACTTCAGCAAGAAGGGTGTCTGAATTACAGGCCTTCATGGCTGTGGAGCCTTTCATCATCTTTCATGCGGACAGGGTGTCCCTCAGGACCAATCCCTCATTCATGCCCAAGGTGGTATCCAGTGTGGCCCTTAATCAGTCCAGACATTTGCCAACCTTCTTTCCTAATCCACAGAACAAAGGGGAACGGATTCTGCATTCCTTAGACGTGCACAGACAGCTTAGATTCTACTTGGACAGAACTAAACCTCAAAGGAAATCTGATTAACTGCTGGTGGCATTTGCTGAAGGGGCAGAGGGAAAGGCTATTTCAAAGCAAACTATTTCCAAATGGCTAGGCCATTGCATTCATTTCTGCTACAAACACCATGGAAAACCTATCCCACAGGGGATCAGACTCCACGCTACCAGGGCTGCATCTACCTCTACAGCCTTTCTCAGAGGTGTTCCTACCAGGGACATCCTAGAAGCTGCTACCTGGAGTTCTGTACATACTTTCACCAAGCATTACCATCTGCCAATTTTCTCTAAATCCAGAGCTGGCTTTGTCACTGCAGTCTTGCAGGGCCTTTTAGCTGGTCCTAATTCTATTTAAATTCCTCCTCCCATCCTTAGATTTAGGAATCTACTCAAAAGTGATGACTGCAACAGTGAAACATGAAGAACATAGTACAGTTGTGTACACTTACCATAAATGTAGATGTTCGAGTGTATTCACTGTTGCAGTCCTGGTTACCCTCCCTCCAGCCCCCTTCTTTTTTGGATATACCTCTACTTTCCTTTGCTATCTTCAAAAGATTTTTGGTATATTTGCTTTTTTGTTGGAGGTATAACCTTGTATATTTATAGATTTAATTGCTTCCCATTAAGGGGGCACCTAACATCTGGGGCAAGAACAACTGATGTACTGGCGTCAGCTGCATGTTTTATACCCCTGACGACCTGATGTCATGGAAGAAGGGACAGCAACCAACGCAGGACCCAAGACTTTGTTAATCAAGCCGACTGAGGGCTACTGCAAACAGATAACCCAAAAGTGATGACTGCAACAGTGAATACACTCGAGCATCTACATTTATGGTAAGTGTACACAACTGTACTTTTGATAAGTACATTAGTACCTATATTCCTCTTTATTTCTGATTTGTGTTCAGTAATCCTGTCTTTTAACCTTCTACTACATTTAACTACATGAAAGGCAGAACATAGTACACAATTTGCTAAATATACAATTTTATAAGTATTACATGTAGCATATTTGCTAAATATAAATTGCCTTCCTGTGTTTGGATGTATAAGTACAGTAAAAGGAATACTACAACCATGTGCCACTAATCACGCCCTATGATCCCACAACAAAGCTTTTCTATCCATCACAATATCAAGTAACAGCTCAGACTCACTATACTCTAACCAGGTAGCAATGTCTGGAACCAAATTCCCACTGAAATAAGACAGGTAGACATACTGCATGTCTTAAAAACATCACTAAATAAACACCTGCTAAATAATTTGTTACATTTATGTACTATCCCAGGCCACACCCCCACTCAACCTAAACTCCACTGTCAAAGTTACACTCCCTTTATTTAACGTTTCTGTACCCTAATATTGCACATGTAACCTTATGTCTCTATCACTACGAAATGTCACTGTATATTCCCCCACAACTGTCATTTACACAATTCTTCTACAGTCTGCCAGTCCATCCTCTGCCTATTTTCTCTCATGCAATGCGTCCATTTCCTAGGTAACTTCCACTACCTTTGTTTTCTTTAATGCAGGTTTATACAAGCTCTGTACATCAATTTACCTAATGTTCCATATTACTTCTTGTCCTCTTAAGTTCTACCTCCTGCTAACTCCCTTGCTGCCTTTGATACATTTCTCTGTACTTACAACTGATAAGCACATTACATAATACATCCATTGCCTATCTGTGCAATTTTCTGTAACCAACTACCTCATAAAAAATGTATTTCCTTAAATTCATAGGCTAATGTTTTGTTATGTAACGTGTTCTAGATGTGTTCATATAACTGCTTTCATGTAAACTCAGTGAGCCATTTTCAGTAAAGCCTACACTACGTGTACACTAAGCGTACACAATATGTATTCAAGAACATTCTTATCACATTTTTTGTAGTCTGTAGTCACTGAGAAAGATTACACTAAATGTTCATGTAGTCTACACTTTGTGGTAACCTTTACAAATCCCTGTTAATATTTAAATGTTCAAGAATATCAGTAGGAAAACTAAAATTAGAAGGAAGAAGGTGTGAGTTATGTCTGTGTTGTCTGTTCATGCACACCGATGTACACTTATTGTATACTTAGTGTAGACGTTATTGAATCCCGGGGAGTGTATTTCACAATATGTCTTTTTTTTTAAATGTACTTACTTAATAATGTGGAACTTTTCTCCCCAGACCTCTCTACTGAAAATGGGATAAATCCCTGTCAGAACTTCCCGGTAAACAATGAAAAAATAAATAATTAAACAAAGTCCCTTTCTGATTGTTCATAGGATCGTAGGATCATAGGAAGTTGCTAAGCTATTGGCCCTGAGGCCCTTATAAGCCTAACCAAGTGTTTTGCCCATGTTTAGCCAAGTCAGCACCTGATGCCCTAGACCAGCAGCGACACGGGTGGAATCCCAGGGGTGTATTTTCTGTTTTCCATCCAGTTATCCAGGTTGCACTTAAAAAGGGATAATGAGGTACTCTGTTTGATGTGGAGAGGGAGTCTATTCCACAGATGGGGGAGTCTCTGGGACACATATCTGTCCCACGAACAAATCTTATTGATGTTACAGACCAGGTTGAGATCACGCATGCAGGTTACTCGACCTGCGGATATGCAGCAGTCCCATCAAGGCGGGGTCTGAGATTGCTTTGTATGCCAGGCAGAGGTCACCTCTGAGGAGTTTGTATGAAACTGAGTAGAAGGACAGGGCTTTTAGCCTGTCAGTGTAGGATAGATGTTTGAGGCCCTGGATTCTCTTGGTGAAGAACCTCTGTGGTCTCTCCAGCTGCTGCATGTGCTTTGCAAGGTACATGCCGAAAGGGATGTTGTACTCAAATATGGACCTTATAACGGAAGAATACAGGGATATTATGACCTCCTTGTCCCTGGATGAGATACCCTTACTTATAAGGTGGGCCATGTAGAAAGCTTTCTGTACAACAGAAGCAACATGGTGATCAAAGTCAGGTTGCTATCATCCTGGATGCGTAAGTCCCTCATGGCTGATTGTGTGCTTAGGATGTTGCTATTAATGTGTTAATTTGTGGGGATGTCGCTCCCCCAAAGGGAGTGATGATGCATTTTTTGGTATTCAGCTTAAGGCCATGTTTCTGGCACCAGTCATTTGTTTGGGTGAAACCCTCTTGGAGGATGTCCATATCACTAGGGGAATTTATGACAATGCCCAGTTTGCAATCATCTACAGACTTGGTCAGCCATAGCCAGCTGGTTTTGGCCTGCACCTCAGAAAAGTATATCCCAAATAAAAGAGGCCTCAAGACTGATCCCTGGGGTACGCTGCTCGTTATGGGTCTACTACTTGAGGTGGCTTCCCCTGTTTTGACTAGGTGGGTTCTATCAGTGAGCCAGTTCGCTACCCATCTGGTATCATATGGATTGATGCCTAGTTGAGAGAGTTTATCTATTATGCCTAAGTGAGACTAGTGTCGAAGGCTTTGACCAGGTCAAGGTAGGCAGTGTGCACAGTCTTCCCCTCGTCCATGGCTTTGGTGACTATCTCAAAGAAGTTGACCAAATTTAATAAACATGACTTTTCGTTGAGAAAGACAAACTGTGTGGGATCGAGTGTTTGAAGGTAGACAATGTCCTTGTTAGTGAGGTCCATGATAATCCATTCTATAGCCTTGCAGATCAGGCTAGTTAGGCTGATGGGTCTATAAATTCTCAGATCGGTGGACACTCCACCTTTTTGCAGGGGGATTACAGTGGCTGTCCTCCACTCAGCTGGGATGAAGCCGGTACTCAGGCTTTGGTTGAATCGGGTGCCTAATGGTGCTGCAAGTTCCTGCCTGAGTTCATGTAGAATGCAGTGTGGGATGTTATTGAGTCTCATGGAGGCTGTATGTTTTGCATTTGAGAGAGCAGTGATGACCTGTTCCTTAGAGATAAGGGGAGGGGGTCTGGTACTGGTGATGTCCTCATTTACTGATGGGGAGGACAGTGGGGTGAAGGTTTCACTGAATCTGTCAGCCAGCAAGTTGGCTATATCTACTGCATTTGTGTTTGTGGTGTCCTTGACCACCAGTTCTGAGCAGATCTGAGTGCTTCCTTTGAGACTGCGGACATATGTGAAGAAGGCCTTATGATTTTCTCTTGTAGATGTGGCCAATTTGGACTCAAAGTTTGCTTTGAATGATTTCACTAGTGCTCTTATTTGCTTGTTCAGGCTAAGGAGATATTGCTTCCAATTGGGCATCTGCTCATTCCTGGTCCTGGACAGCAGTGTTTTCCTTTTGTTATAGAGTTTATTTATTGCAGATGCCCACCAGACAGGTTTACACTTCCTTGCGGAGTATGATTTCATCCTGTCAGGTATTCCTGATTCCATGCATCTATATAAATGCTCATATAGTACTTTGGTGTAGATTTGAACATTGATGCCAGTTCCTACAGAGGGGGAGGGAGCTGTGAAGCTGTTTATACTATCCCTCAGGAGGTTGTAATCAGATTTAGAGAAGATCTTTTGTTTGATCCTCACTAGAGGGGAGTCAGGGGGGAAGTTAACTTTAAAAGTGACTTTATGGTCAGATCCTACCAGGGAGGATGATGCTGTAAGGATGCTACAGTAGTTACTCATGTTGGTTAATACCAAGTCCAAGATATTATCACCTCTTTTGGGGTTATCGACTAGCTGTTCCAAAGTGTTTGCATTGACAAAATTGAGGAATCTCCGGTCATTTGTGTTCTGGCATGCGTAGTTCTTCCAGTCTATGTTTGGGTAGTTAAAGTCGCCCAGAATCAGGGTAAAGGGTTGAATCTTGATAGATTCAAAGAGGTCCAGATAGGCAGAGTGGGCATCTTGAGTCAAATTTGGGGGCCTGTAGCTAACTATGATTTGAATAGGTGTCTTGTTAATGGTTAACTGCACCTGGAGTGTCTCATGTGTGTCATACTGATGGACCAGCTTGAAGGTGTATATGTCTTTAATATATATTGAAACTCCACCTCCTTTGGCTTTGCTACCCACAGTTTGGGGTCTGAAAGTATGATAGGATGAGTAACCCAGTAAGGCAGGATTGCTGTCTGCATCTTTGAAGCAGGTTTCTGTGACTGAGCAAATATCATCATCTTCCAGGGTTAAGAATGCTTGCAGTGAGTGCAGTTTCATATTTAGACTCCTAGCTTTTAGCAGCATGACCTTTAGTTTGTGTTTTGTTGAAATTGTTATGTTGGTAGTTTTGACCTCATCACTTTTCCTAAAAAAGGCACTGTGGAGGAGGCAAGAGCCTTTACCAGAAGCCTGAAGCTGAAGTGAGACAAAGCATCATGGTCTGTTGATCATATCTTCCCAGGCTGTCAGTTACTGGATCCCCCTAGAATGACACCAGAAACTAAGCCAATTGTTAAGGTCAATCATTTTCTGTTTGTATTGAGGCATTATTCTGGGTGACGGTAGAATGCTGCTTAAGGCTAGGGACATACTTGCCTGGGACACATATTCAGTGAGCTCAATCATGTCTCTCTTCAGATAGTCCAGGTGGTACGTCTCAAGTCATTCATGCCAGCATGGAGTATGACAGAGTCATGGCAGTACCTGTTGTTGAGAGACTTGAGTGCGTGTGTGATACGGTGGATTCTGGCACCAGACAACTAACCGTGACCTTCTCCTTATCCAGCCTAGTGAGAAGCACATCTGTGTGTCTCACAATGGAGTATCCTATGACTAATATGTTGTATTTATGCTTAAGCCTTAGTGGCTGTGAGACACAGGAGTGTGGACTATGCATGGTATGTGGTGTGGAGGGTTGTGGAGTTCGCATGTGTTTTTGCCTCGGCGGTCTCCTTTGTTTGGGTATGTTTTTGTTGAGAACATCCGCATATGTGGGTGTTTGTTGTGTAAGTGTGGATGGTGTTTGAGGTGTAGTGATTGTGTTGACGGCCTTCTCAGTGCCAGGTATACTGGCTTGTGAGGGAGAGAGCATAGTCTCTTGGCTCCTAATGTAATTGCATCTCTCACAAATTGTGTTCCTAGGTGGTAGTAGTAGATGGTTGTCTGTATACATTAGGCAGTTGCTACACTGTCTCAGGATGCCCTTATCAACCAGACTGGTAGGATAAACTGTAGTAAATTATCCATCCATATTTGTTGAATCACTTTTTGTTGGATAAACAACTTTTTTATTTTCTCCTTAGACTGCTCTACATCACAAAACGTCTTTTATTCTCTAGGAAAAATATTTTGAAGACAACAGGATGTTGCAGCTTAAATTTCACATCTCCCTCTCAAAAATCCCTGATTGCTGGGGTAAATTTGTTTCCCTCTTGCCTGGTATACCATTAATAGTCATCTTCCACAAACGCTCTGCTGGCTCTGATTTTTGATATTTTTCTCTTCTGACAAAATTTTGTTAGGATCAGTTATTTCTCCTGTATGATTTAATCTTTGCTAATACAGGTCTTAGCTACTCTTTCATGGCTAGATTTGGAGCCTACCTTCAATGTACCCTTTCACTTAACAATCCTGCTGTGGAGTACCAGTCCAAGTGCTTATCTGTGCTTTCATAAGATTAATAATAGTCTGTTCCTTCCAGTTTTTCTGGTACAGCAGAAAATTTCAGGTTTTCTCTGTGTGCTCTGTCTTCTAACTCTTCTTGAGAAATCTCATGCTCAGCCAGCCTTTTCTTCATTTCACTCTTAGATTTTTGCAGTTTTATGAGTTCATCTGAATAACTAGCTAAAGCTTCATCTATTTTTTCCAGCCTTTTGTTATTTGAGTCAATATACTCTTTCAATGTTTCATTTATTTTAATCACCTCTGAGTACATTTGATTTATTTTTCATCTAAATTACTGGAAGCAATCTCTTGTACCAAGGTTGAATCTGAACTGCTTTTTGCTGAACAGCTGAATAATCATTCCCAGACAGTGCTTTCTCCTTGCCTTTTCTGGTTGTTTTTCTTTCAAGTTCTCAAAATTTCTTCTTTGTTGGCATTCAAGCATTATACTTTGTAGCCAGTAACTGAATTTTACTCAAGCTGACAATATCACTGCCTTAAAATAATTAAACTGGCTGGAATTTCCACATCACCTTAACATTACTCACCTATCCATAGCACATAAAATTGTTTACAATCCAAACAACTGCCCTGCCCTATAGCTCCACTAGAACCGTTCACTTTGAAAATAAACAACTCATAACTGCTCATGTACCAAACAAAAGAGCCGGACACTGCCTTTACTCATACACTGTTGCTAAACTATAGAACTCACTTCCAACTAGCATAAACACCATTAGCTGGTTGGAAGTGAGTCACTCACCCTAAAGAACTACCTACTAAGTACTAAAATCTGGCCCTGCATCTATCCAAATAGATAAACATCCTACTCTCCTTGAGCCTTCCTCTAGCTTACCCCAATTATTACCCATCAAAACTGCTAGGAAACTCTTTTTGATCTATAGGTTACTTTAAACGACTCTACTCTTACTGTAATCTCACTAGCCTTAACTATCATTCTAATCCCTCATCCCTTTAAAACTACCCCACTAGTGATTTTTCTTTCCCTTTATTAATTCTTTCAACCAAACACTGCTCCTCTACTGATCTTTTCCTTTCTTAACTTTCAACCTATTTCAATATCTACAAAACAGTGTGTGTGTGTGTGTGTGTGTGTGTCTACATGTATATACATGTATGTATGTATATATGTATATATATATATATATATATATATATATATATATATATATATATGGTTTACCTTTAGAAAGGCGAGTCACACTCGGGCGAACAGCAATCATTCAAAAGGCTGTTTGCAAAGTTTGCAAATGCCGAATGAAAAAAGGTTTGAATGTGCAATGAGAGAATGCACAGTGACATTCGCTCATTGCACATTCGACATTGTGGGGCAGATTGCACTATAGTGGGGTTTGGAATATGGCCCCTTTCCCCACTGTAATGGTATCTCCGAGTTAGAATATTAAAGTGGGGGTGGGGGGTGCAGGAGGGCTTGCCCCCTGCTTTACACTACTTTTTTTTTCATTTGACAGTAATGTTCAAAAAACAGCGAATCTGCTTTTCGATTTGCTGTTTTTCGAACATTAAGAACTATCGCCGTTTTCACTTTCATGGTTACGAGTCGCTCATATGAGAATTCATACCACTGTGATTTGGCTTTATAAAGGTAAACCTATACATATATATGTATATATATATATATATATATATATATATATATATATATATATATATATATATATTGCAAATTACTGTGTTTTTTCTCTCTGATCTGGTAACTTCCCACAATTTATTAGTCTGTTTCTCATTTTGTTATATTGTACTGTATTGTACTGTAATTTCTATAAATTCTGTAAATTATTGTAAAATACTATATAATCATAATGTGTTTGTGGAGCTTTTCTCCCTGGGCCTCGCTGAAAATGGGCTCCTGTCTAAGTCAGACTTACCCAGTCAACAAATGTCAATAAATAAATAATGAAACTGTTATTATGTGTTACTTAACCTAGTAGTGGCTAGGGAAACGTGGACGACAGCATCTGAAATAGGTGTAAATCAGAACAAATAAAGTATGTATATTTTTATATAACATATAAGTTACAGAAACTGTCACTTTTTTGAGAAGAGCTGTTACAACTGTTTTGGATACATAACAAGCTAACAAGCCTCTCAGCCTGAAAAATGCAAAATTTACTTGTGTGTTGGGCACAGTACTTTGAAAAAAAAAAGGGAAATCACTCAGATGGCCATATAAGAGTGCTTATGGTTCCTAGCAGTACATCACGATATCTGTATTCATCCATCCATCCATCCATCCACAACCTTTTTTCCCATTTTTGCACATGGGGTTAGGGTGTCACTTCAGCAGTAACAGTCATCTATAGCCAAGGTAAAATTTTTGAAATATTGCAGCAAATTTGTTGGAGTAATATGTTATGGGGACAATTACATAATGCATTTAGCTAGTAATTCAGGTAATAAAGATACATATACAGCTTTTTTATCTTCATGTAATATAGTTTACTACAGGAGTCAGAATTGGAGGAGATCGTAATTCTAGTGACAAAAGAAAAAGTATTCCGAAGAGGTGTATAGGAGCTGTACTTCTGAAGTCATAGCAACTTATCAACAATGTATTTATTATCTGTGTTACCTCATTTGTATTATATAAATATTGCACTGTTGTTACTTCTGTCATCATACTTGCATTACAAATTGTGTATTACTGTACATGTATTAAATGTCCTGTTATTCAAGCTTTTTTCCCCAGGCCTGTGTGGAAAATAGGTTCTGTGTCCATTTGGACTTTCCCTATAAACAAATGTGAAATAAAAATCAGTAAATCCATTATCATACTTTGAATAATGAGCAGAAGCCATGTATGACACCTTCATTGTAACTCAAGTAAGTATAATGCAAAATAACAGACTGTGATAGTGGTATCCTGTAAACTGATGGCCTGTCAAGCTGTTCTAGATAGAAATCAACCCCTGAGGTCAGTCATCTCCATGGTTGACATCATGGGCAAACTCCACCTCTCATGGCAAATGAGTAGAGCTGGCTTACTGTGTGATTCTCTCAGCTGCCTGAGGACTTGCTACAGGGTACCAGTGTGCACGTTGAGCCACCAGTCCACCTTGATCCTCACTAGCTGCCAAGTCTCTTTCTGAGTGACCCCAGAGAGACTCTGAGCACCATTCTCTGATGAGATGCCTGCACACCTGCAGGAGAAGCAACATCAGTGGCCACCATTGAGCTCTCCACATTACCTTCCACACTTCATCACCCTGCAGAGATAGAGGCTTGACAGCTGAGCAAATAGCTTATGCAGTGCCCAGTACAGAGTATGGTGGCCACTGCATCACCTCTGCCTGCTCCATTGCTGATCTTGCAGAAAATGAGCATAAAGAGAGAAGCAAAACAACAAGGCAATATAATTAAAAAAATAAAAACATGAAAATAAAAATGGCAAAAAATGGACATTAATGCACTGGTCAGTGTTATATGGTATAGTTCATTAAAGCATAACTTTTAAGATGGAAAAAAAAACAGTAAAGCCATATAAAACAATGACAAAGCTCATTGCTACACAGCAGATAGGTTCATTGATAACAGGTATAAGCAGTACAGATTAGAACATTAGCACAGTAACTGAAACAGATGAAGTTATCTACAGGCTGATGAATAAGTAAATCTGGGCTTGTACAAACCCCAAGACCTAAGTTATAATGTACTAACCAGAGCTTCTTTGTCTTAGCACCCAAACTCCGGCAATCTCTAACAAATGACCTAAAAGACCTCATTAATTACACTAACTTCAGACTCCAGCAGAAACCATATCCAACCAAATAAGGTCAATGCAAATGTTTTACTACTGGCCATATCACCTAACAACTTGCACATGCTAACTGGATGATATTTTTAGCTCATTGGAATTTAACTATATTGCTGCTCTCCATTTTAGTTTGTACAAAACCATGTACATAACATAAATAGGTTAAGCAATGGTTAAATATCAAAATGCAGAAAAAATAAATAAAAAATACAGCTGCTCAATGCTGTGGTACTCAGGTTGTGTACAATAACACAGTAAGCCCAGCAATACAGTGCACTACATGGAGAGTATGACCCGCCTCATCTGGCAAATAGTATAATTTTTCTCAATCTCCTGATCCTCCACAAAACAGAAGATAAACAGTAATGAGCACAGCATATCCATGATAGCAGAATTTGCTTACATGTGTGGGTGCTAGGCCTACTGTACATTGACAAAATCAAAAGTGTTTAGTATAATATTGTAGCTCTGTCTGTATATAACCTCTTCTTCCCACTGGTAGAGAAGTCTGGCAGACAACTCCGCAGGTCACTGTATTTATCTTGCAACTGTTCACCAAAGTGGATGATGTATTTTTTTCGTTCAACACCCTATCAAGCATATGCCAGGATCCACTTTATATAGGGAACCTTTGTAATTCCTTACAGGCACTCTGTATGCTTAGTGTGCAGCAGGTGTAAAAGATTTTCACATTCTCTGATGCATCATAGGGGAGATCTGTCAGATTCTGATCCTGATGAGACCATGCCCACTTTCCAAGTCAAGTCCAGAAGTGAAAGTAGCCAGGGTGCATGACTGCATGTCATGGAGACTACATGATGTGCATCAACAGGCAATACAGAAGCATGATGCTCACTTGTGGTAACAAGATTCATCTGGTTGGTGGCACAGGAAAGAGCTGCAATAGTGCAGCCACAATCCACAGGAAGGCATGTCCTATGATAGCTACATGTTCTTACACAGGCAGAACAGACAGCTGAATATAACAATGACAGTGGTCATTAGCATGATATAAACTGTAATTAGCATGGCAAAGCACTACATCCACACATACACCATGTCTGATTCAAAGCCAGTGCATGAGCAGTACTGTTCCCCATAGTACAGAGCAGAGGTGATATCCAGCGTACGTAGTTCAGTTAATAAACTACATAATATTATCACATGAAGTGCAGTAACAAATAGTAGAACTGACATACAGGATAAATAAAGTCAGGTCAGAAAACCATACAGTGAATATTAAACAACAATCATAGGATATTGAACACCTAGTAAAGTACAATCAATAGTGATAACCAATGGTAAAGATGTTAAGCATTTTAAATATGGCAAAAGACTAAGAGAAAGGAAAGAGATTTTGCAGTTAGGGGGAGATTAGGAAATGGAGTTAAAGTAGGAAGTTATCGGAGAAGTAACTGGTGCTTTGGCTAACAATAGAAGGGAGGAAAGGAAAGGGGAAAAAGAAAACCAAGAGAAAGGAAGAGAAGGAAGGAGTAACAGGTAGTGTCAGCATGGTGATTCAGAGATGATTATACTAAATCACCTCATTAATATAATAGCTGCAAAGCAATCCCCGTTTTTATGAGCTAAACAGTGCAGTTAACATTTTGTAGGAGACTGTGCTATAGCAAGCAATACAGAAAATAAAGAATCTATGAAATGTAGATATCAGAGTATACTGCCATGTAGGCAAGTGCCAGCAGGTACAATAACTGATAATAGACAAAGGATTACAGTCCCTGCTCAATGGGACATGTAGCTGCAGGTGCAGTGTGTGTGTGTGTGTGTGTGTGTGTGTGTGTGTGTGTGTGTGTGTGTGTGTGTGTGTGTCTGTTTGTGTTTTTGGTAATACTGTACTGGCCATGACAGGTGATTAACAATCTGGGGTTGGGATTCATGTGTCTAGGGTACAGGGAACAGACAGACTAGGTTACAGTCCTGTTTGGGTGTGGGGGGTGTCATGCAGCCATGGTACCGGGAACAGGCCGGAAAGACTGCAGTCCTGTTGGGTGGGGGGGGCAGGCAGCTACAGTGATGGAGTGACAGGCAGGCTCAGCCACAGTCCTGCTATGTAGGTGTCTGCACACTGTTGCATATGCATATAGGCAGTACGGCAGGCTACAGGGAATGCTGAGCCTCGACTTCATAGGTTCATAGGTAGGTACTAGGCTATCGGCCCAAGGGCCTATGTAAGCCTAGCCAGCAAGGTTCCCTGGCTTACGCCACCCAAGAAAGTTATTTTCCTGTGCCACTGTCAAGCAGAGACACAGAAGTGATCCTCTGGGTCTATTTCCTATTTCCCATCCACTCATCAAGATTTTTCTTGAAGAGTGCTAATGAAGAATTTTGCTTGACATAGATGGGTAGCCTGTTCCAGAGTATGGGAAGTCTCTGGGACAGGAATCTGTCCCTCCAGCATGTCCTGTTTATTGTGGTGACAAGGTTTAGGTCCCTAGAGCATGTAGCTCAGAGGGATTGGGATTTCTTTAGGTGTAGCATGTCCAACAGCTCTGGGTTTGACATAGCTTTATATGGTAGGCAGAGATCACCTCAGAGTAGGCAATATGCTACGGAGTAAAGCTGGAGTTTTTTGAGGCGGTCAGTGTAGGGCATTTCTTTGAGGCCAGTAATCCTCTTTGTGAGGTACTTCTGTGGCCTTTCCAGCTGCTGCAGATGTCTTGTGATGTACATTCCAAAAGGGGCATTGTACTCTATAATGGGTCTAATGAGTGTCGAGTAGAAGGGAACAATGACCTCTTTTTTTCCTGGATGAGAATCCTTTTATGATGAGGTGTGCCACATAGAAGGACTTCCTGACTACTATGGCGATGTGACTATCAAAGGAGAGACTACTGTCCACCTGGGTCCCAAGGTCTCTTATCACACATTCGGTGTTAAGTAGATTGCTGCCTATTTGGTAGTTCATGGGTACAGAGTTTTTACCAAAGGGGGTGACACTACACTTTTTGGCATTGAGCTTGAGGCCATGGCTCTGACACCAGGCATCTGCCTCAACGAGGCCCTTCTGTAGGATGTCCACATCATTTGGGGACCTGACTATGGCTCCTAGTTTGCAGTCATCTGAAAACTTTGTTAGCCAGAGGCCTTCTTTGTTAGCCTGTACTTCAGAGAAGTAGATACCAAACAGGAGAGGTCCCAGGTTAGAACCCTGTGGTACTCCACTTGTCACTGCTTTGAGGTCAGATTTAGAGTCTGCAACTTTTACAGTGTGGGTTCTGTCAGTGAGCCAGTTGGCAACCCATCTTGTGACATAGGGATTTATACCTAGTTTAGTGAGTTTAGCTATAATTCCAGAATGGGGGATGGTGTCGAAAGCCTTGGCGAGGTCAAGATAGGCTGTGTGAACCACCTTACCCTCATCTGTGGCTTTGGTGACTGCCTCAAAGAAGTCGATCAGGTTCAGGAGGCATGATCTGCCTTTCACAAACCCGAACTGGGTGGGATCCAGAGTTTGGAGGTTACCAATGTCTTTGTTTATGAGTTCCATGATGATACTTTCCATGGTCTTGCAGACCAGGCTTCATCATACACATACAGTACTACTGGCACTGGTGTAAGGAACAAGACATGTGGCTCACATTCCTACAGCTGCAACAATATGGCACAGCATCAGAACAATTACCTTACAGCAGCACACATAGCTGATACCTCCACAAGGGTGCTGAGAACAGTTAGGAGGAAAGTATTGGCTTGTCTTGCATATCCACATATACCCACAAGTGTATCTGACCTATTGTAGGACCAAAATAATTGCAACAACTGATAAAGTTCACCACACAGGAGACTGGGGTGCTATTGTAGGCCTTATGCAGACATGGCAAAGTACGCTTGACAAAGGTAAAGCAGAATAGTTTGCCCAGGACCAGGAGTGGTAGGTGCAAGACATCATTGCTGTGGGTGGCCATAGTAGGATGGCAGTACAGTGTCATTACATGATCACTGATATGTTCCTGCATGCCAAGACCAAGGCTCAGGAAATAGCTGTTGACATTTTGCCCACTGGGGGTAGACCCCAGCACAGCATCTTTTCACAGACACCATGGAATTCCTGATATTCTTCAGTGGTAAAAGTGACAGAACCTTCAAAACTGGAGATGAATTGAGTGTGGGAGCTGGGCTGGTGACAGTTGTCTCAGTGTCAGTAGGGGATGTACCAGGAGAGTAGTGGCATGTGCCATTCCAGTAGAGCATTGCCTGACACCTCTGCTTGTTTAATCAGGCATACATATCCTGCATTTATGTCATCTAGAGACATCAGTGCTGCAACAGAGATAACTTATTCAGTAAAATATGACTGCTCAGGTATCTGAAGGAGATCTCCTGGGTGAGTAAGTGACACATGCCATTCCTGTAGGCATTTACACCTTTGCATAGTTTAGTCAGACCCATCTGCATTTATGTGTGCCATGGGCATCAGGGCTGCAGTGAAGACAGCCTGCACCACAAAGTACATATGTGCCCATTGGCTGTGTATATTATTAGCATATAGCAGTCTGAGTGCCACATAGTGATGGGAGTAACAAGTTATGTACTGGGTTTTCCAATGATGTGTTCTCTGGATGCATTCACAAATTTCACTGGGAGAGGATCTTGCACAAGTTGATACGTGCCTAATGTCACTGGGTGTTAGAGGCTGATGATGATGCTACCATGTTCTTGGCACAGAATAAGGATACAACAGTGCTGTGAGCAGTGCTAACACTGGAGAGCACATGCCTGACAACCACAGCTGAGGGTACTGTGAAGGTCTAGGATGAACCCCTGTTATCACCTGTGTTTAGTGTAGGTCATCTCATCCATGTCGATCACACCCCTGATATGCAGTGACAGCAATAGAGGGCTGTTCTGTCTGTGAAGTATACATACACTGTACTAGGGAGAGAGATGTAGGTCACTATTATCACCATGACTTCAGAACATTCTTTAACCTGGGTGTTACCCTTGGCATCAATCATTAGATGTACATGTTGTGATCCAGGCAAAGTCAGCCTCTAATTAGACCATGTCAGGGCCTTTGTGAGTACTTTTCAACCATTGCCCTGTCTGCAGGATATTCTGCAGCACAGGCAGAGAGCCGCCTTGAATAAAGACCTGGAGCAGACATGCCTGTTGAGGGCAGTGCTGGTCCACTTAGCATTCATTCTGTATCCATGCAGATGCGAGGTGCAGACTACCATGGTCATGATAGGGTGTGGTTGCTCACTGCAGGAAAAGCACATTATGCTAACGCAACTGCCACATACCATTTCCAGCATGGCCACCTTGCCCATATTGTTTTTGCCTGTCTCCACCACTGGCAGTGGAGAGTCTCTTAGATGTGTCCAGTGCTCATCTAGCTCCTCTGTAGCCTTCACCTGTGGCCATGGACACTGTCCTGGACATGGTTAACATGCCTCTTATTCCACCGTGGCCTTCCACACTTTATCATAAGCACCCTCATGGCAGTGAGTGGCACTTGTCTGTCTCCACTCTGGGCTTACTTCAACAGACAGTCAATTCAAGGTCCCTTAGTTCAGTGTCAGCCCACTCCCTTGTAGCCTTACCATAAGTAACACCTACCCATGCACAAACATAGATTAGTGAATGCCATCAGGCTACTAGAATACCTCAGCGGTAATCATGGAGATATACCTGCATATGAGCCTAACATGTTGTCCCATCCTCTGAACAAGCTTCCTTCATAACCAACTGTACAGGGCTATATGGTACAACCATTGAAGGTTCTACCCCTGAAAGCTCCACTCCATTAATGGAGGAAATAATCCCTGACTCTCCACAACCACCTAGAAGTGTACATGGTTGCCACAGGTGCCACCCATGACCCCTCCACTTGTGGTAGCATTGCCCTCCCTTGTCACTGTACTTCCCCACCTGTGCAGTTAATAACAGCTATGTCCTGCCCAGTCTTCTAACTAATGTGGGTATGATAGTGTCTGAGGCACAGAGTAGACAGTCAGTGGATTGTAATGCACAGCCTGGTTGTGTCAGAGCATGCTTCAGTTTTGTTTTGTACTTGTCTTATCATGACCCATAGTTGTGAAGTAGGCACCAGCGTTTTTCATTGCCATGACATATTTTGCCCGTGTGTGCTTCACATGAGGGGCAACTGCACCTGGTTTATCCATAGATTCCACACCTGGCTCCTCCTCCACTACTACCACTGATATGTCAGCCAGTGACATGATCTCCCATTGTTGTAACCATTTTCATAGTACCATGTAATGTAGTATGGCAAAGACCACAAGTATTTTGCTGCAGATATCAGGAACGTACTGCAATATGCCACTAGATGTATCTAGATGATGAAAGCAGGCCTTCTGCTGTCTATTCAGCTATGTCCCATGTCTGTAACAGTGTAATGTTGTACTGCCTTTGCTGTGATTTGTACTGCCTCTGCGGTGATCCGGTAGCTGCTGATAGAGGTCATCAACAACAGCTCTGAAGCATATCCAGCATCACCTCACACAGCAGCAAACATTGTTTTGTTTGGTCTGCTATCTGCATTCATGTGACTGGGCTTTTCTGGCTTCTGTGTTTTACATTAAGTTCACTTACAACTACCTTGTGGAAAGTCATCCTGCATAAAATGCTGATATAAGTCACAAATGTGCCAGATTTGGGAATCATGGCGACTGTCTGAAAGATGTACAGACACATTGTATATAATATCTTGTTCACTGCATACCGACTGTTAGTTTATGGAGTGGAAGCCCTTCCAGAAGATATACTGGACGCCATGTATAGCAGGTGGAGATTTGATAGCAATGTAGGTACAGTCACTGACCCCCAAGACCTCAGGGAAATGAGTATGTTGTAGAATGACAGCATAGTGGTTGTTCTGTGGAGACCAATTAAGCTTTACCAAAAGTGTCAACATCACATCAAAGAACTGTTAAGTGATTTACATTGCCAAGGTAATTGAAACTCCTAAAAATCCAAAAAAACGTTCATGAGACCAAGAACACCAAAACCACGACAGGAATGGCCAGGACTAGTCGGTATAAAACCTTCTTTATTTGCATTAAAATCAGCCAGAATGGCCCTATAGCACCACAGATAATCCAACAATTGATGCAGCCAGTACTGCCCAAAGACACCACAGATGTTTCAAAAGTTGAGCTCGCTTTCCCTTTGCCCAGTGCAAAGCTTCATCAGAACAAACACATCCAAGTAAATCAATGAATATATAACTTCCTGTTCAATTAATCAATTAAATCATTGCAATACCCTTATGTTGTTCATATTCCATGTACCTATACTTATACAAAACGTGTAGGAATATGATATTTAAGAAATATTTGAAACCAAAATGTATATTAGTAGCAGGACATTTACAATGCTCGTGAAATGTTATAAAAACTGTTCGCTAAACTAAAAACATTTTGTTCATGTATAACCTAATTTGCATAACCATTAAAATTATCAAATAAATATGAATATCAAAATTACCAGCCTGAACCTGAGTCAATGGTAGTCTACATATAAACAATCAATAAATAAAAAATGGCTACTTATTAAATAGTTAATATACAATGTATAAAAAAAAACAAAAAGCAAGTGGAATCATAAAAAAGAAAAAATAATTCAACATGTGTCTTTAAATAAATAATTGTGCATCATATAAAAATGTAACAATATTCAAACACATTTTGTTGAATAATATATTATATTATAACTTTGCCTGCCTCCATTTCAAAACACTATTAATACTAATATTATTGTTAAGACCTGGGGGCTTGCTGGCATCAGTTTTAAGCTGCCAAAAGAGTTCACGGAACTCAATTCTTGATTCCCAGTTGCCCCCCCCCCCACACTTGGGTCAATGCTGATTTGTTCAATCACAGCAAATGTTATGTTCATATTTTTTGCAAAATAAAGAATGTTTGTAAAAAGCATTAGTTTCCTTTTGTTTATCAATTTCATAAATGTGCTCATAAATTCTTTTCCTGAGAGTACGTTTTGTTTTCCCAATATAAAAACTATTACAACCTATGCAAATACCAATATAAACAATTCCTTTTGTGGCACAATTAAAATATTTTGAAGCTGTAAGTTTAATTCTTCTAGAAGGAATCCAAATTTCCCATTGTTGTAATATATACTCACATTATCTACACATCCCGCATTTATAAGTGCCCTTTTTGGAATAACATTACACATCTTTTCCATCTCCTTCCTCTCAAATACATCTTTTAAATTCCTACCCCTCCTTCTGATAAAAGATGGTTGAGGGGAGATGTATTTCCCAATGTCATTGTTTATCTTAAGTAAAGGCCAGTATTTCCTGATAATCTCTTCAACTATACCAGATGTAGTCGAAAATGTGTGTATTAAAGTTTGATCAACTTTGTCTTCCTTTTTACCCTCTGAATTTGTGTTGCTGGCCTTTAATCCATGAAGGGGAAAGAACTTGTTGTCCCTGTTGTCCACTACCTCTTTCATTAACCTATCAGTTAAGGACTTTGAGTAGCCTCTTTCTTCAAAAAGCGAACTAATGTATTTCATTTCTTCAAAAAATACCCCATCCTCAGTAGTCATTCTTGAGGCTGTTATTAACTGGCCCTCAACAATACTTTTTTTCTGGTAGAAGGGATGTCCACTTTCAAAATGCAAGTAACTGTTGGAGAAGGTAGGTTTTCTATAAATTTTCGATTGAAAACAATTACCGGTTAAATCTTTGTATAAAGTGACATTTAATAATTAATACTCAATTCATTAAAAGTATAAGTAAATTTCAAGAAATCTGTGCAATTATTCAAATAATCAAAAAATTCCAAAAATAAATCTCTAGACCCCTTCCACAAAATACAAATGTCATCGAGAAAACGAGTATAAAAAGAAATCCATTTATACCAATCAGTATTAAAAATAAACCTACGTTCCCAACAGTACAACACACAATTTTCATAAATGGGGGCACAAGCTGCCCCCATAGCCACACCCTTCTTTTGTTGATAATAGTCACCATTAAAATACACAAAATTATTTTTCTGAACAGTCTCCGTAAAATCTAATATTAAATTAAGTATGTTGTTACTTAAGCCCGAATCAGAACACAGAATTTCTCGAAACCATTCTAAATCTGTGTTATGTGGAATACTAGAAAATAGTTCAATAACATCTATAGTGACTAAACCAGTTTCTACATCATATTTGTCATTAGTGATTCCTCTTAAAAAATCCCATGAATCTTTTGTGATATGGGGTATTGAGGTAATGAACTGCTTCAATTGAGTATCCACAAACACAGCCAGGGGTTCGGTGATACTGCTGGCCCCTGCTACGATAGGACTGAATTTGAGTGTGTCAATACCTTTATGCACCTTTGGAATACCGAATAAGATTGGAAGTCTTGGATTTTCAACGTAAAAAATTATACCATTTTTCATTTATGCTTCCCTGAAGTAGATGGTCAGTTAAATAATATTTAATTTTAGAATGGGCAATATTAATTTCGTTTCATGATACTAGTGAGTATTGATCTGTGTTCTGTAACATGTCAAACAGATAGGTGTCGTACACGTCATTGTACATCAAAACGACACTACCACCTTTGTCGGGCCTCATCACTCTAACTTTTTCATCTCTTAATTTTCTCACAAGTGCTTTTTCTTCTTCTGTCCAGTTCTCGGACTCAAGATTTTCATAGTACTTAATTTGCCTCACTTCTTTCTCGACCAAGTCTTCGAATAATTTTAAAGAAGCATTAGTAGGTGGATTAAAAGTGCTTCTCCTATACAAATCATTATGTAAACAATGGTGACCTTTAAAGTAAACTTGCAAATTTAACTGTCTGACAAATAACCTGATGTCGATTAAGGTATCGACCAAGGAGTCTGTCCTAGTAGGCACAAAATGCAAACCCTTTGTAAATAATTTAAAAAAGGTGTCATTCACCACCAAATCTGTGAAGTTGTATATCATAAAATTGTCCTTTCTGTAGATAATAGTATTGCCCATTTCTAAATCAATGCCTACATCTACCACACACATGGAAGGAGGGGGTGAGGGAAAGAATTCATCAAGAACTAATAGACTCGAGCCCTCCCCTGAAATCCACCCCCCCCCTGTGAAAATGAGGGTTCTGGTATGAATGTTTCCTCTGCTTCTCTGCAATTCTTTCGCTCCTTCTCACTGTATCTTGTTCTAAAGGGAATACATTTTGTTCATTCAAATTATAATTCTGTTCCCATACTTTGGTGTTGTCAACTACCATCCTTTTAAATTCCTTGGAATTGTTGAACACCGGGTATGCCTTACCATTACAGTAATCATTTAAATCTCTGTCTAGTTTTTTTCATTTTTCTAAAAATCACTCTGTCAAAATAATTATCAATTTCATTAAATAAATTATCATATTTTTTATCATCAAAACATTCCTTATTCAAGTCAAAAATTTGATTATGCAGTTCATTGGTTTCATTTAACAAGACTTCATTTTGTGATTCATAATCTTTTACCATACATTTCAACATCTCAATACCAGTTCTGTTGAACAACTCTGTAAGCTGATTGTATAATACCAAGTTGTGTTTAACTTTGTTGGGGTATTTAAATATTCTAAGCCCCTTTGGTACCCTTTCTGTTGAAATACATTCATTCAAATAATCTATTTCTAACTGGTTCATATTTAACGAATATAATTATTTGCCCTGGGCGGTAGAACATTTGTCTGTCGTGTATTTGCCAATATTGTAGCTTTATATGTTAGGCCATGTTCCTGAATTCTTGTGACAGAAATATGTTGTATAATTTGACCATTCTGTTGCAAATGTTAGTCTGCAGAATATTGCAGATTTTCCATTACTTGTGCATATTCAAGCATATAAAAAATTGCCTTTGTCCATGTGGCTAGTGTAATCCTGCTGTCTCTGTTAATATCATTTTTTTTTTTTTCCTTATAAGAGTATATGGCATATCATCTGTGACCAGCAGAACCTTCAGTTTCTAACAGTAGCAAGTTGTTGTGTCTTTCGTCTTTTCCCGGTTAGCGGTCGCCACAGCGGAACTCCAGTCCGCTAATGATTGGCAGTAGATTTTTACATACCGAGTTGCCAGCCCTGATGCACAACCTTCAGCGAAAGTACACCCATTCACGCATGCCTCCACACAGAAGACGCTCTAGCTGAGAATCGAACGGGGCAACGTGTTACTGTGAGGCGGCAACGCTACCACAGCAACACCACCGCAGTTACTAACAGTAAGCAAGTAATATCTGTTACTTGTGCATAAAATATAATACAAGCTTCCTCTTGTCAGAATATTTATTTACTAACAGTAAGCAAGTAAATAAATATTTTGACAAGAGGAAGCTTGTATTATATTTTATGCACGAGTAACAGATATTTTTTTTTACTTTTCATTACACCAGTCTTTTGTCATTTATCATCCACAGTTTTGACAACGTTAGGAAGTTTGTGGTATGTATTTGTTTGGCCACTGATTGTACAGCAGTTTTTCAGACTACAATACTATCAATGCTACCTTTTCATTAACATTCATTTCTTTGTAAAGTAGAACAGTGAAGTCAAAGAAGTGTGTTTTGTCTCTGGCTACCACTAAATTCCAGCTATGTGTTTTCATTCATGAACAAAACCAGAAGTAATCTGTGGGCATATGGTTAATGCCCTTCTAACTCTATGGTTCACAGTCGAATCAGTGCTAGTGACAACCTGTGGCTTTGATGGTAACCTGCCCAGTCCAGTTCAAGTTTCTCTTCAGTGACTTCTTAACTTCACATCGAAAATAGAGGATATCTGTTCATATACCACTTGTCTATTAAATTACACATTACTATATTGGGAATATCTGTTATTCATTGACAGTAACTGCATTCTTTCTTTAGTTATAAAGTTTAATTCCATTGCAGTGTCTTTCCCTAAACAGTTCACAAAGGCATCTAGATATTTTAAAACAATCTCTGAGTTTCAGATTTTTTCTTCAAAATATTAATGGTTTATTGAAATAAAAAATATCTGTTTGCCAGTCAAAAGCAGGCTGGATTAAAGTGATTTGCCCATGTTTCTAAATACATTGTAACAGTCGATGAGTTAAATGCTGCAATGTATTTTCCAGCTTCCCCTTCCTTACTTTTTTGTCCTTTTATAATAAAAAACTTTGTATACTTTTTATTACACCACAGCTAAAACAACATTAGCTTTTCCATTTGTGATGTTAAAAATGGGGAAGCATGAGCTACATCCATAGACTTATGGAACACCTTCGCACATGCACTGTGATGCATCCATTAAAGGTTATGGACGCAGTAGACGCTTTGCCAATGCGTACATCACCGAGGTTAAACTTCCTTGTTTTTCCTCAGTGAAGTCAGTGCAAGGAAACCAAACATTTTAAAACTAATTTTGTATAGGAATGGGATGACCAAAATGTTTCCTAATGGGGGAAGTGCTGTTTGGGAGTTTATGCACTGCATGCTGTAGTGTTAAGGCACACTTAAAAACAGAAGAACAAAACAAAGTCACTCAAAATAACACGGATAAACACTTCAGTGTACACAAGATTCCCAATTTCTGGTAAGCTTTCGCAAAAAAAGCTTCTTCAAGTGTTATAAATTCAAAGTCAGTACTTGCTTTATATAAAAAATTATGCAAAAACGTAACTAACACATGATAAAAATGTAATAGAAAATCATACCTTACATATAAAAAACAAGCAATAAAATTCATTTTCTCAAAGATGTAGCTTTTAAAGGAGAACTGCACCCAAAAAAGCATATGTTTTTCAGAAAATGTTGAACTTTTCTGCATTACTATGTCTCTGTATCAAAGTAAGAGGTTACTGTTATTTTCTAATTTGTTATACCCCAGAATGACCTGAAAGGTGGCTGCCATGGCTAATATGATTTTGTTTTACAGTCAATGTTTTTGCCTTCCTGATGTTATTTTAGGGGTACAGAAGGAAATCCCTATTATGAAGGGATCCTTGGCTGTGGTTTTCTCTCTCATTAGTTTACAGCAGTACTGTGCTGCCTACTTGCCTACACTGTCAGCATCAATCTTATTTTGCTTCCTTTGATTTTCATTAATGGTCATGTGTGTTATAGCATTTTAAGGAATGTTTGAATGACAGGTTTGAAAATTTAGCCAAGTTATTGTATGATTACCACCTGTCCCTCTTTGCAAGGAATAGCCCTTGTTTGGGCAGTTATGTCCTGCAAAAAAAACTAAAAGATGGCAAATGTCCTGAGATTTTATAACAAAATACATTCTAAGTTTTCTTTAATAGTTGCATAAAACAGTTAGTTTGTATCTGAAACACCAAAATGTTATATGACATAGCATAAGCATTTCAAATGCTACAAGAATAAAGTTTAATTTTGGCGAAAAACGTAAAATTTTGTCCTTTCTACTGGCTGTGGGTATGTTTTGTCCTGCAAAATCTCACATTTCTACAAGTAATGTCCCACTTTGGGCATTTAAAAAGGTGGCGACCCTAGTTAATTGTTGTTTTCAAAGTAACAACTGTAGTTCAGTTTTCATGTGTGAGAAATCAAACCCCTGTGATTAGTAGGCATTGCTTGGGCTGAAATGGTCTGTGTTGCATTCACAGTTTTAATGTATCTACAGGGCCGGTGTTAGCATTTTGGGGCCCCCAGTAAATGTCAAGTTGGGGCCCCCTAGGAACTTCTAGTCTATGTATCACCCTGTCACTGTCACCCCTCCTATCCGTCCTTGTAGTTCATGCTGCAAACTTTAAAGTGTAGTACACTCAGACTCACCTGTAGCTACAATGCCCTTACATTACAAGCCAATGTACTGCATTATGTTGGCCCAACTCACAAAGGGACATTCACAGTTACTGGCTTTTAGATGTAACAATGATACATTGCAACAACTCTATGCACAGGGCTGGATTTAGGTGAAATGGAGCCCTAAGCACTGCCTACTGTTTCAATCTCCCCTTCTAAACACACCAAAGCTGACAAAATAGTAGTTCACAATAAACTAACAAGCCAGTTGCTGTGAGGATACACAGATCCTGTCTGGGAATACTGCCTGCCTCCCTAATCTCCCCCAAAAGACAGCCACTACCTATGTATCCCTCTGGTGTTAGATCAGGATGAAAGCAGAGGTTCAAATGGCCAGAGTCATGTATTTCAAGTGACTGCTGAAACACATATACTTAGCAAGCCTCCTCACTCCTCAGCCCTAATCCAAAAAGGCAGCCACCTCTATACATGCCTGATGTGTGATTGTGAGGAAAGTGAAAAAAAAATGATTACAGGAATGTATTGTACTTTGTTGCTGCTAGACAGCACACTGCCCCCACAGAAGCTAAAGTAACTTTCTTTGTAACCTAAGTAAAGGAGACAATGACCACATGATCCCCAATCCCCCACATAACCTCCAGCAATTTTGTGTACACACACATCTGAGTAAGACTGGTTTTAGAATGGGTGCAGTTGAGAACAGATGCCATTATCAGATTTATCCTAACAGAGTCATATCACAGCTCTGTTCAAGTTAAAGAGCATAATCAGAAAATTAAAGCATATTTTTTCCTGATTTTCCCCAACCTGAAACCGCTTTTATGTGCCTTCCACACAGTCACAGATGATTAAGGGAGCCCTCCTGTACCCATTTATGCAGTCAGGGGAGTGGGAGCCACCAGACTCCTAGAGGATATACTGCAAGTGTCTGAATGTTCTGTTATATATTTTTTGCCTTATGTTTGAAATATAGTTACTTAACTGTTATTTTTACTGATACGCTGAGAAATAATGTGTTTCCCATCAATATTGGATGTGTGCAATGATAAAAATCAGTGATTTTTACACACACACACACACACACACACACACACACACACACACACACGCACACGCACACGCACACATGTACACTCACATGCATAAGTCACAGCAATACTAGTTTTGCACTTATTGGAGTAAATAAAAATGCATTGTGTAACACTGGTACTGCCACACCAGATCAGTGACTGCTGTTTAGCAGTCGTCAAACAGCAGGGGTAAGTCACTTTTATTTACCTCATTGATAAGTAAATGAATGCCTGTCACAGTCCCTGATTTTACAGATATTCCCCGATTTTGCCTCATAATTATGCTCTGTTCTTTGGTGGAAAAAGTTTTATTTGCTGGTAAATCATTCAGAATTACAACAGTCAATAAATCCAGATATCAGTTTTATACTTCTTATTGTCCAAAAAAAGTCATGTTGATGCAAAATGTGTTATTCTAGTAACATTTTAAGCAAATTATATTAATATTTAAAATATGTTCCTCATTTTGAGCCTTTATTCTGCTATTACTTTTGGCTTTGAGAAGAGTACTTCTTCAAAGACATTGAGAATTATAGTATCTGGTGTTCTGCCAGTATTTATAAAACTTCCTGAAAGAGAAACCATCCCTGAAGATCAGAAGCATTAGCTGTTAAAATCCATGGTGTGCACTGAGATCAGTCATTTTGGGCTGCTGATCTCTCCAATGCTTACCTTGCTCATGTTCATTATCAGCTTAACCCTAACAGGCTTATATCACAGTCCTGTTCAGGTTAAAGAGTGTAATCAAAAATGAGTGCATTTCTTTTCCCAATGTTTTCTCCAACCAGTAGCAGATTTTTTGGGCCCCCACACAGTCAAGGATGATTAAGGGCCACCCTGAAGCCAGTGGTATTGCAGGTACATAAAGCTGGCTATGTTGTTAGTTTTAGTGGAGAGGATGTCCACCAGCAGGGTTTAACTAAGCTAGTGCCTTTATGTTAGTGGTAAAATATTGAATGGAATTGTGAAACCTGATACATGACAAAACACTGCTGCTATAACTATAAAGATTTTTGAATTTTGAAGGAGATATAGATAACAGGTATTATTACCCACCTATTTTATTAAGTACACAAGATTGCTGTACTAGCTTTTGTTGGATTGATAGACAGATTACAAAACATCAAGATAAGATAAGATTCCATGATTGGAGGCCCCAAGACCATGGGGCCTGCACTGACTTCAGGGTTCGCTGGTGCCTAAAGCCAGCTATGTGTATCTAGAATTAAAGTTTTGATCTTCTTTGCTATGAAAAAGAAAAGTACTGTAACAAAACACCAGAAAAAACACACACTTTTACAGAAAATACAGTGTAGAAAAAAATGCAAATTCAAATACTGGCAGAAAGTAAGAAGTGTTAGATGAACGTATTTTTATTTCTTTCTTTATGACACTGAAAGTTTGATTAAAGGGAAAGACATTTGCATGTGAAAGCCAAGCTTGAAAGTCCTGCCTTTATTCAGACTCCTGGTTATACTGTTTACCCAAAGTTTGATACTGGCAATCTGTAACTGACAAGACACATTTTAAATGCAATTGTTTAAGGGGCATTATTTTTTAATGGCTTTGTAGTTGGGATAATTGAACTAACCTAATTACTCTGCCACTGTTAGTAGCTTTTGTGATGTAACAGATGAGACAAATGCAGGAAAAAAAGTGAACATAATTATTAAGTGATGTTGTGACGTCCCTGCTCTGGGCCAGTGATCAATGAGTCTCAATCCTCACCACTGACACTGGTGAGGGCCGTTCACTTGGAACAAAAATAGATACACATAGTATTTCAAGATAGGGCTTTCTGCACCAAGCACAGTTTCCTTTAAGAACACCCAGTGAACACATTCAGTCTGGGGGACTGGGTTTCCCTTTCTCTCTGTCTCCAGGCCCCCAGTAAGACTCCCCACTGGCACAGCTGTAGAGTTGAGTCCTCACTCGAGTGTTTCAAGCCAAGTCCTCCACCACCCTCTCTGTGAACCCAGTGCTCTGTGTACCCACTCTGCACAGCTCACACACACACACACACACACACACACACACACACACACACACACACACACACACACACACACACACACACACACAATAGGGAAAGGCTGGCACAGATTTACTCACTCTGCTACCCTTTGCCCAGACTATAAGTTAGTTACACTGCCACCAGCCAGCTGTTGTAAGGCTCTTACAAGGGTACCCAATTTAACTGAGTAAAATTAATACTAATACAAATGGTAGTGTTTGACCAATACAGCAAGACTTGCAGAAGCGGCCACAGTGTCACCAAGTAAATATAAGTACTCCCAAAGGTTAAAATATTCTCTAAAAGACCAGCCACAATGAAAAGTTTAAATATATTTAATGTTAAGTAATGAAAATACTCACTGTCTGTTTACAATAAACACCAGAGTTTCAGACACAGGAATTGTTAAAAATAACACAGAGTGTTTCACACAGATACAGAAAAACCATGCTTAACTAATCTCACTATATTTTCCTGACTGATTTAAAGAATTACTATTCCTTGGTTACTTACTAAAGCAAGGCAAGATGACGTGGGTGACAGGTTTCACAAACACACTGCTCTGAGACTTTTATGTCAACTAGTATTAAAACATCATTTTAGTGCTGAATTACAAAATGAATTAACATACATCTGGTCATCTGACTCTGGTTCCCACACTACCCCCCATTTACTAGAAAACAAACCAAAATTTAGCACATATGTGTTACCATAGACACAGATAGAGTTTTTCTAAGCTGCGTTATAGCATCTGGAAGCTATAAAACCATTTCAAAACTTCCACCCGTCCAGGGTAGCAATTAATTCACCCATAAGGACAATACAGTAAGATTTCTAATCCTGGTTTTCACAGCCATTATGTCTCTGACTGCAATCAGAACTGTAAGATACAATATTTATGGACTAAACCAGGTAATTTAATTTCAGACTATTTTTCAAAGTTAGCTGTAGTGAGATTAACCTCTTCTCTTCCAGTATCCTTTGCTACATTCTATTCATTTCAACAGTTATACAATCTGACATACAGGTGTATCTCATTTCTGTCCAGCAGGACCCACTTTTGGTACATTTTTAACACAAGCAGCTTTACAAGTACATTTTCAAAACAAGCACCTGTACAGATCAGTTTGATATACAAATGACATATAATTCTTTACAAATCTCCAGCTAGCTATGCTGGCGTATGTTACGCAAGCACTGCCCTACTTCTCCTGGCATGGCATAGCTGGCAGTACCTCACATCATCACAGTTCCTTTTTCCTGTATATGAAGTATTTAGTGTTGTATTACAGGGAGGGAAAATCTGTTTTTGAAAGAAATCTTGACTTTTGGGTAGAGTTTCTGCTGATGGGGCCAGTTATGCTGTGATGTCTTTGCTTCCCTTCTCGACTCTTGTAGAATAATTTCCGGGAGAGTCTGTATTCCATGATTGGCTCCTGGGCTCCTGTACACTTTTCCTCCTACCCTTCTGATTCCCAATTTTCTATAGAAAGTGTCTTACAAGAAGTACAAAATAATCTTCATTGCTCCATTCTGAACTCAACAGGTATGGTTTCCCTTCCTGTGACCTTATCTGGTGCACCTTCCTTGGGTGTTGGATCCAAACCAGGATCTCCCTTCAAGAATAACTCACCCGTACATTTGGGCCCTTAAGCTGACCACATGATTTCTCCACTTCAAGTGATGGCTAGACAGTCAAGGTTTTTCACTCTGGTCAAACACATCCTCATATCCTCTTGGAAGCATTCTACTAGAAAGATGTATATGTGTAAATGGAAAAGATTCCCCCTTTGGGCTGTCCAGAGATAATTAGACCCCTTTTTGGCATCCATTCCAGCTATTCTAGATCTTGCTTCCATATTTAACAGTGGTGCTAATCATTCTACTGTAAAGATGCAACTTGCAGCGTTCTTGAATTTTCATGTAGGTCATAATCATTCCCCTTTGGCTTCATATAAATTATGTAAGGCTTTTCTTAAAGGTACCTTTTACTCCAGCCCTCCTCATTATGGCCCATACTCCATGCTGGGATGTAAATATACTTCTTCAAGCCCTAACTCAACTTCAATTAGAACCAGCAGCTAGAGTGGACTTAAAATTTTTGTCTTGGAAAACTATTTTTATGATTGCGATCACATCAGAGAGACGAGTATCAGAACTCCCTGGATATCCCTTCTAAGCCACTGTATCTAATTTTTCCACAAGGATAGGGTCTCTCTCTCTCTCCTCTCTGCAATAATCCTTCCTTTGTATGTAAGGTGGCTGCAGAAACAGCTATGAATCATTCCATCTACCTCCTTGTTTTCTTCCTAAATTTTTCCAACAATAGAGAATATGTGCTGCACCTTTTGGATGTGCATAGGCAACGTCTATTCTACATCCACAGAACAAAGAGAACAGCTGTTTATTTCCTTTTCCAAAGCCAAACTGGGTAAATCTGTCACAAAAGTGACTTTAGCTAAGTGACTCACTGATTGCATTTCTTTTATCTGTAAGGAGAATGGATTGACACGTGTTAAACCTTCTGAGGCTCATTCTGCTTTATCTGTAGCCACTTCCTCTGCCTTCTGGTCTAGAGCTTCTATAGATGACATTTGCAGAGCTGCTACTTGGTTTAACACTCATACCTTCATTGCTCACTACATATTGGACAATCGTTTTAGAAATAAAGCAGAGTTTGGCTCTGCAGTACTCCAGAATATCCTTCCTTGAGGACCACAGTGGGGGTTCTCTAGCTGGTAACTTAGCCCTCTTCGGTTGAGGAATGCATGAAAAAGACAACATCAGATATAAAGATTATATACCCACCATAAGTGTGCATCAGTGTTGTTTGTTTTCGTCCTTTCTCAATCTTCCGGCCTTCAACCACCTTCCTACTTAAAATTTTTATTTTGTAGTCTTCTGGTTCAAACCAAGGAGTGTTATATTGCCTGAATGTTGATGAGCTCCAGCACTTTCCTCTGTCTTCTCCTTCCTTTATGCAGTTTGTACTGGAAATATGTATTATCACAACCAGATTTTTCACGTCAATACCGGTTGCTTCCTGACCATCTCATCTGTTCGTTAAAGTTGTAAACATGCCATATAATGTGTTCTCTGTGCCATTACAGTTTGTTTTGTGGAGTGTAATCAATCACAACCGAGACACATAGTGTTGTTGTTTCTCTGTGCACTTTACTGCTAGCTTGTCGCTTATTACAACTCCGCATGCTGCACGTTCCTTTTCAGAAGATTGGTTGAAACAGCACTTGGACATGAATTTCCAAGGCTTAATCATAATACATACACACTCCAAGAGGGAAGTCTGCATACCCTAACAGTTTTCTCCCATAATATCCTGCACTTATCCTGCCTGATTAACAACTGGTTGCAAATTACTTTACTTTACCTTATAGTTCTTTACTTAGGCAAAACCCCATACAGTAGTTTTCAACTGCAGTACTCTAGATGAGCCTGTCAAAATGTCAAACAAAAATTACATGGAACAGTACTACCAATCTGAAGAGAAACATGTTTGGACTAAGTATTCCCTCAGCCAGGGAAGAGGCCGCTGACCCACAAAGTACCTTGAGTTTTATTTTGGGTAAATCATGACATTGCCAAAAGGGCTACCCACACATCTTCAGGTAGCTCTGTTTCCCTTCCTCAGAAAGTGAGCATCCATGACAAATCAACTCTGCATGTGTAATGCACGCAAAACAAGTTTTTTTTAAATGATTTGGCTTCCTGCAGGTAAAGTACAGTTGTTCAACAGCAATAACTCTGAATAACAGTTTCCAGTTTCCAGAAATAGTCTCGATCCCAGTATGCCAATTTCACAATCGCGAAAATCTGGTTGCGATAATACATAAGTACCAAATGTTGTTACAACTTTTCACTGTATTTTTTTGTACTTTTTAGATGCTATAGACAGTGTATAGGCTGAAGGAAGGGTAAATTCGATCAGAGATAATTCTTGCTAGAAGGGAGGATTATGCGTAAGGGGAGGAACTTGAGCTATGCAGCCAAGTTTTTAAAAGTGTCCAATGTTGGACCCGAGGCCATAACCGAGACTCACAGTTTGAGGAAGGACAAAAGCAGGCACCACAGATGCATAGTTATGGTGAGTAGATAACTTTTGTTTTGTTTAATTGCAGCCATTTGCTCCCCCAACATTTCTGTCAAAGTATTTTGTAGGGATTTTTTAAAAATCTGCCAGCTCATCAAATTCCCCAAAAAAGGTGTTACTAATTACATTTCTCTTCATAACCCCAGCATTAACTTAAGTAGAATCCTCTGTAATGTTTTGGGGTATAAAATACCTATGCAGGTACTTCCATGCAGAATACTAAACCTTCTTGACTTGCATACCTGGGTGTCATACAGCTGTCCTTTCACTGTTACTTTGCAAATTGCCCTTCTATGCCTTCTTCCTTATCTTTTCTAATTTCATTTGAATTTTTTTAATAGTTATGGAATATTTTTATGTTTAGACTCAAAACACAAGACCTTGTCTTTCAGTTGGCACTCTATCTATTTCGCTTTGCCTATACTCTTTTTGCAAGTCACTCATAGGGAAGGCAATCTCTAACCTGCAGTGCAAACTTCTTGGTCCCATTCCACTTTATTAACTTTCATTCTCTATTTATTTGCTTGCAGTACTTCAGTTTCTTTGCTAATTTTCTCCAGTAATCTCTAGCGCCTCTTGCCTATTTTCCCCTATTTATAATCATTCCTATTGTTAAAATTCTTGTGTTGTCTTATTTTTTAGAATAATTTCTGTCTTATTAATATTAATATAGTATTCTATATGATTGTCATTCTTCTTTTTAAGGGCCTCCATCTAAAATCCTACCCTTTTGATTCATTATCATTTCTTCCCACATTGATATAGCCTTCTGTCTGAGTTATGTATATGAGCCTTAATTGTTTAGCCCTAAAGCATCCCTTCAAGTCACATAATAATAAACCCCCTTTTTTCTGTGGGGAGAATCAACTTATCCAACTGACTTGTGACTTCTTCCCCTCCCAAATACGTTTCTTCATTTTTTTATTCATTATCATCTACAACTTCTTCTCTAGCTGATAAAAATATGTCCGACATGTATATAAGACGAAATACATTTTCACTGCTTGTATCTTACTACTTATATCCATAATAAAGTACTTTTGGCTTCTTAGTGTTTGCATTATCTTTTGATTAGTCTCTTCCCACATATTTAGATGCCATAACAGAATACTTTTAAATCTGTATAGTTAAATACATCATCTTAAAGTGTCCCCATAGGTATAGCAATTGCTGAACCAATTCATGAGTGGGTGCACAGCTTACCACTGTAGCCTTTGTTTTACATTCATTTATCTTATATTCTCAAAAGACATGAAACTATCTAAAATTGTTCCACAACACCAAAAAGTCCTTTTCTGAATTTATCAAGTACTAAATAATATCATCTGCAAATAAAGCTAACTTTTCTTGATTGCTGTACCAGTTATATTCTTGACTTTGTAAGTTGGTTATTTTCTTTGTTAATGATTCTAAATATAAAGCAATTAACAAAAGGGAAAGTGGACATCTCTGAATAGTTCCTCAGTTCAAACACCATCTGTCAGATACCCTCCCACCTTAATTATTTCCTACAGCTCTTCATATATCCTAATTATTAACCCTGTTATTCTGTTAGGGAAAGCAAATGCTACCATTGACCCTCTCTGTATCAAAACCACCAAAATAGCAGCATTTCTATACTCTGCCCTCCCTAGATCTCATTGTTCTTATAATAGTATCAGATACTTGCCGTCCATCAAACCCATGTTGATCCATATCCATCACTTTTGGCAATGCTGTTTCCATTCTCTAGCTAGTATAGAAATAAGTACTTTATAGTCATGGTTTAAAATTAAAATTGGTTTATATGAAGCTGGTTCTGAAGGGTCTTTACCTTCTATGAGTAATAGTCACCACATCTTTCTTCCACGTAACTGATACTTGCAGCCTTTTACAATATTATTAAACAAAACCTTCCAGATCATTAGTACTTTATTTCATCCTAATAGGTTCATAAGTTCATAGGTAGGTACTAGGCTATTGGCCCAAGGGCCTAAGTAAGCCTAGCCAACAAGGTTCCCTGGCTTACACCACCCAAGAAAGTTAATTTCCTGTGCCTCTGTCGAGCAGAGCCACAGAAGTGATCCCCGGGGTGTATTTCCTATATCCCATCCACTCATCAAGATTTTTCTGGAAGAGTGCTAATGTGGAACTTTGCTTATCATAGATGGGTAGCTTGTTCCAGAGTATAGGAAGTCTCTGGGACAGGAATCTATCCCACCAGCATGTCCTGTTTATTGTGGTGACAAGGTTTATGTCCCTAGAGCGTGTAGCTTGGAGGGATTGGGATCTCTTTAGGTGTAGCATGTCCAACAGCTCTGGGTTTAACATAGCTTTATATGTTAGGCAGAGATCTACTTGGTGTAGGCGAGATGCAACAGAGTAAAGCTGGAATTTTTTGAGATGGTCAGTGTAGGGCATCTGTTTGAGGCCAGTAATCCTCTTAGTGAGGTACTTCTGTGGCCTTTCCAGCTGCTGCAGATATCTTGTGAGGTACATTCCAAAAGGGGCGTTGTACTCTAAAATGGGTCTAATGAGTGCCAAGCAGAGGGGAGCAATGACCTCTTTTTTCCTGGATGTGAACCCTTTTGTGATGAGGTGAGCCACATAGAAGGATTTCCTGACTACTGTGGCGATATGATTATCAAAGGAGAGACTACTGTCCACCTGGGTCCCAAGATCTCTTATCACACATTCGGCGTTAAGTAGACTGCCGTTTATGTGGTAGTTCATAGGTGCAGAGTTTTTACCAAAGGGGATGACAATGCACTTTTTGGCATTGAGCTTGAGGCCATGCCTCTGATGCCAGGCATCTGTCTCAGTGAGGCCCTTCTGTAGGATGTCCACATCATTTGGGGACTCAACTAGGGCTCCTAGTTTGCAGTCATCTGCAAACTCCGTTAGCCAGAGGCCTTCAGTGTTAGCCTGTACTTCAGAGAAGTAGATATCAAACAGGAGAGGTCCCAGGACGGAACCCTGTGGTACTCCACTTGTCACTGCTTTGAGATCAGATGTGGAGTCTGTAACTTTTACAGTGTTGGTTCTGTCAGTGAGCCAGTTGGCAACCCATCTTGTGACATAGGGATTTATACCTAATTTAGTGAGTTTAGCTATAATTCCAGAATGGGGGATGGTGTCGAAAGCCCTGGCGAGGTCAAGATAGGCTGTGTGAACCACGTTACCCTCATCTATGGCTTTGGTGGCTGCCTCAAATAAGTCGATCAAGTTCAGGAGGCATGATCTGCCTTTCACAAAACTGAACTGAGTGGGATCCAGAGCTTGAAGGTTACCAATGTCTTTGTTTATGAGTTCCATGATGATACGTTCCGTGGCCTTGCAGACCAGGCTCGTCAGGCTAATAGCTCGATAGTTCCCGGGATCAGTGGGGACTCCCCCGTTGTGGAATAGGATAACTGTTGCTGTGGCCATTCAGTGGGCACAAATCCTGATGCGAGGCTATTATTGAACATGGTGCTTAAGTGGGGAGCCAGTTCATTCTGAAGTTTGTATAAAACGCAGCCTGGGATGTTGTCCGGTCCCATGGATGCTGTGTTTTTGGCTTTAGAGAGTGCAGCTTTTACCTGCGTAGTTGTGATTACAGGGACTCTGCATTCGTCCTGTATAGATATTGGCCTTTTAGGGGGTGAGGGTGGGGTAAAGTTAGCACTGAATCTATCTGCCAGGATGTTGGCAATATTAGTTGGTTCTGTAATTTTCGTGCCGTTGTGCTGTAACTCAGATAGGCATAGATCATTCCTCAGTAGTCTGCAGGAGACTGAGTACAGGGCCAGGGCTTGCATAGGACATATTATTTACCCCCTTAATTCTTTTAGTGAAGAATCTTTGTAGCCACTCCAGTTGTTGTAAATGCCTGGTCAGGTACATGCCAAAGGGTGGATTGTACTTGATTGTAGGTCTAATGAGGGCTGAGTATAGTGGGTGTATGATTTCCTTAAATCTGGATGCCTTACCCTTACTTATAAATTACATCACAGTCACCCTAACTTCATGTGTCCTATCTGTGAGCCATTTGGCTATCCATTGGATGACACAGAGATTTATGCCTAAATTTGTGAGTTTTTCTATAATACCTGAGTGAGGTATTATGTCAGATGCCTTTCTCAGTTTAAGATAGGCAGTATGTACCATTTGGCCCTTGTTCTTGGCTCTAGTGACCTTCCCAAAGAAGTCCACCAAGTTTAGTAGCACGACCTGCCTTTGAAGAAACCAAACTGGTATGAGTCTAGTGTTTGAAGATTTCCTATGTCTTTGTTTATCAGGTCCACAACAATTCTTTCCATGGGCTTGCATATAAGAGTTGTCAAATGTATGGGTCTGTAGTTCCCTGGGTCTGTTGATGGTCAGCCTTTGTGTAAAGGAATGACAGTTGCAGTCCTCCATTCACCAGGAATGAAGCTCGTCTAGAGGCTGTAGTTGAATAGAGATTCTAGTGGGCCTGACAGGTCATGTTTTCAGTTATTTAGGAGGCATCCTGGAATATTATCAGGACTCATTGATGTTGAATTTTTAGCTGTGGAGAGTGCAGTGGGGACCTGTTCTTCACTGATAGTTGGGGGAGAAATGTTAAAGGGTATTTTCCTGGTGGGAAACTGGGGGTGATGGTGGGGGTGAAGTTGGAGCCAAATTCATCAGCCAGCAAATTTGCTATATCCCCGGTTCAGTATAGGAAGTTCTACTAACTGTTAGTTCAGCACACTGTTCAGTGTTCCCTTTAAGGTTGTTTACATAATTGAAAAATGCCTTATAGTTATCCCATGCTCCTGTGAAATGAATTCTGTCCATTCTTGCTCAGTTATCGTACCTTGGGTTATAATAAATAAATTCTATCTGAGTTCCTGCTACTGACTTCACATCTTCCATTTCAAATATTTTCATGTATTTCTTTAGAAATTACCCACTTTTGTTATATTTTCCTTTCTTGGTCCCCTTGATATATCCTCACAATTGTTTCTCCAGAATTCTCTTAAACTCCACAAAAGTACTTTCCTACAAATAAGCTCTTATTACTACAAGTCTACCGTTATCTTTTTTCTTTCTTCTATCTCTGTTGGAGTCCCTCTAGTAGTAAGTATTATTACTTCCCTTTTCCTGGCCATTACTGCAGCTTGCGCCGTCCAAAAACTCTCAAGCTTCACCTATACCCAGAATCCCTCTCTCTCAATTACCTCAGATCTCATTTGCAGCTTTCTGAAAATGGTCGCATCTAGCTACTACTCTTGAGAGCTAGTTGGTTCATGTAAATTTTTTGTCTTTTTCTTACAGTTTCTGCCTCTTTTCCCTTTTCATCTTTCTTTTTACACTTAGTGTACTCCTCCAAGTATCATAGTTGATACTTTTCCCCTTTATACTTTTGTGTATTTCCCACTATCATAGCTGATGATTCCCCCCTCTCTCTTGTAGGTGTTTCCTGTCCCTGTACATGCTTGCATATTTCTACATATGTCATCACTGATAGTCCCTTTTCCCTTTTTCGCTCCTTTATAAAAATAAAAACATAGTAAAAATAATATCTTTTCTGCTGTCACTTTCCCTTTCTTTGTGGAGTGATATTTTTCTTTAGCTGTCTTCTCTAGATACTTTCCTTGCTTTGACGTGACTGAGAAGAGTTTAAAAAAATGCCAGAAGTGTGGCCATAAAATTTCCTCATCAGATTTTCATTCTTTATGTGTGAATTGTATTGGTCCCTATCACTTACAGGAAGATTGCAGCATTTGTCATGCCTTTAGCCACAGGGCTCTTGTGGAAAGGTGTAATAAGCTATTTTAAAAGGACTTCTTCCTTCAGCTTTTGGTGAAGCCTTATCCACTGTAGATAAAGCTAAGACATGATGTTTCTTCACCTCATCCTCATCTTCTATGGAGAAAACTAAGAAAAGAAGACTCTCAGTTCTGACCTACCCGTCGGTTCCAAAAGCCAAGAAATTGAAGACCTCGGTTCTGAAAGTTCCCACGGAAACGCAGGCCTCTGCTGTTGACACTCCAGTGCTGATGTCCATTCTGGCACTGATTGCAATTTCGAGTCCTTCAACGTCGAAGGCCTTGATACAGGAATTGACTACTGCTAAGACCACTTTGCTGAGAACTACCTACTCTCCATCAATTGATCCCTTTGCTGGGGAGTTCCCAGAAGTATTTTTGCATAAGCCTAAGTCCCTATCCATGTTGTCTGTCCGCTCCACCAAAAGTCTTTCAGAACTTGATGTGGAGAGACTAGTGAATAAAATTTTATGGGCTAGAGGGCTTTCAGGCCCCCCTGTGGTACTGACCCCTGTGGGTCTTGGTACTGAAACTTCCTCTACACCATTAACTATTACTCTTCTAACCTCTTTGGAGGTCTTAGAGTCCTCTGTTCCAGATCTCCCAGCGCCGACTGTACCAGCGCCAGAGTTGTTCACTTCTTTGGAGCCAGTAGTTACCCTGAGCTCTTCATTTATTTCTGAACCAGCGAACTCCCGGAGCCATGGCTTCTCTGCCAGTTCCAGGGGACAGGTCTTGAGGCCATTCATGCTCCTCAGAGCTTCAACTTGAGTTAGTTCGACTCCAGCTTCGGTCTCTAGGGTTGTTTCTTTGGAGTAGGGAGTCACCCCAGTTCCAAGACAGTCTTCCATGGTTAAAGGGTGCCTTCCCTCTTCAGGGGGAAGCCGGCATTCAAGGTTATACAGAGGGGCCTTTCTCTTGCAGAGACTCAGTCGACACCTTCCCCCTTGGAAAAGGTCCCTCCCTCTAGTTCAGTTATTCCTCTTACCTCTCCACTGGGACAGTGGGTGCTGAATCCTCAGGTGTCACAGGCACAGGTACTGTCATCTTCTGATACTTCCCCAGATTATCCCCCCTGAGAAAGTCCCTCAGAAAAAGAAGTGCAAGAGGAACCACTTGGATCCCCTCCCCCAGGGATCAGTCACTGAAGACACAGATTTCAATGAGGGGAGAAGGTTACCCACAGTCACCCCCTGAAGATGTCTCATTTGGAGACATCTTGTAAATTTTAAAACAGAGGGGTGACTGGAAGTCCGAAAACCTTTCCTTTCAGGGATCTGTTTACCTGCAGGCTTTTGGCATTCACCCATCTACCTCTTGGGTGACTCCACCTGCTGATGAACTCATTCGCTTGATTTCACAGCGAGCATGGAAGGCTCCAAATACCATTGAGCCCATCCCAAAAGACCAGATAAAGTACTTTCTGCCACCAAAGACAAACAGTTTTGGGCTAAGGGGTTAGCTGTAGATGCTATTGTCGTAGCAGCCGCCACTAAAAAGGAACTTGCTGAGGAGAGTCCCTTTGTCCATCTGCCCAACAGGAAGTCTCAGGCTATGGACAGATTTGGGAAGCGGGTCTACAGTTCATCAACCTTCGCCATAAGGTCCTTGAATTTTTCTGGGCATATTTCACCAAACGCCAATGGGATCTGAGTAAGGAGTTGTCAGACGCCCTGGCAGGAGCTGTAGCTAAGGAAGTGCAAGAGAAAGTAGCTTCCTAGTTCACCACCCTGGAGTCTGTATCCAATTCATCCATGAAAATGATCGTCCATACAGCAGAAGGGATGTCTAGAGCAGCGGGTACAGGCACAGCCATAAGGAGACTTGCCTTGATGCACCTGTGTGATTTTTGCAGAACCATTCAAGTCTTCTTTCATCAATGTTCCCTTTGATGGAACATCCTTGTTTGGCCCGAAAGTGAAAGAGATTTTATTCGGATTTGAGAAGGATGGTAACTTTCTGCTGTGGTATACATTTTTCCACCCCCCCAAAGGTAATTTTCTAGGAACCAGAGGAGTGGTGGAAAATTTTGGCTCAAGAAATCCCGAGGGCCTTTCCAAGACACACATAGAGGGAATTCCTCCAGGGGCAGAGGGGGGAATCAAAATGGAAGATGCTGCCCTTGTGGCTGAGGTGGTCTTCAAAACCAGGGCTTCAGGAATTCCTTCCCAGGCAAGCCGTTTTATAGTTCCTGAAGGGAAGCCCATTGTCTTCCTCTCGAGGCAGTCAGGGGACGTTTATCCTTGAATCTAAATGCCTTTCTAAACTTAACAAAAGATTCCTGGGTGCAATGTATTGTATTCAGAGGCTATATCATTCCCTTTTCTCAACCTCCCTCCATTCACAAGAAAATTCCCAATGTCACACCCAATTAGTGGATTCAGCAGTGCAAGAAATCCAGAAACTACTGGACAAACAAGTCATCCAACAAGTCCCGCCAGACCAAAAAGGATCCGGAACTTACTCAGGATTCTTTTTAATGGCAAAAAAAGACAGGGGAATGGAGACCAGTTTTGGATCTCAGTGTACTGAACAAATCTGTTTGGCAAACAAAGTTACTGATGGTCATGGTACAGTCTGTTCTTCCCTTACTGAAGAAAGATGACTGGATGTACTCAATATGCCTTCAGTTGAGTATTACCATGTAAAAATTGACAAATGCTCCAGAAAGTTTCTCCGTTTCCATCTGGGAGACAGTCATTACCAGTTCGGAATACTGCCCTTTGGACTCACTTCAGCCCCTAGGGTGTTCACCAAATGCATGGCAATAGTAGCAGCTCACTTGAGACTGCAAGGAGTTTGAGTGTTTCTGCACTTGAACAGCTGGCTCTTAACCGCTTTGACCAAGCATCAGTTAATAGTAGCCAGAGACTACACCTTCAACATCTGTGCCCATCTGGCGATTACAATAAATCTAGAAAAGTCACATTTAACCCCGACACAAAATTTAGAATTCATAAGGCAGTACTGAATACTCAAACAACGATAGCATCTCTTCCTCCAGAACGACATCAGAGAATTGTAATCCAGGTTCAAAAGTTAATTTACAGGTTTTGGCACGATTAGTCTTGCAAACTCTAGTATCCATGGCAGTTTCTATAACACTAATGCCGCTAGCCAGGTTACATTTCAGAATTTTGAGAATTTTGAAATGGCTGCTAGCCTCCCAGTGGTCTATCCTTCACCAACCACTGTCAGACCAGGTACTGAGCACCAATCATTGCAAAATGCATCTTTGTTGGTGGATATATTATGAACAAATTCTTTACGGCCATCTGTTTGTTTTTCCAGAGCCCATGGCCATAGTGACCACAGACGCTTCCAAGATGGGGTGGGGGGCATTATCTGGGCAAGAAGGTCCAAAACACTTGGTCCCCATTAGAGGCTAACTTGCACATCAATGTCCTGGAGATAAGAGCAGTGCTTCTTGCATTGTAGGCCTTTCAGACAGCTCTTCCTAAGGGGACTATTGCAGTTCATATGGACAATATGTTAGTGGTTTGGTAAATCAACAAGCAGGGAGGAACCAAGTCTTACATCCTTTGTTGAGAAACCCCCAGAGTGTGGTAGTGGGCGACCTCATCCAACTGCTTTCCAATAACAACACACATTCTGGGGAGTTCTAGTGTGATTGCAGACAAGCTGAGCAGATGCATCCTTCAGTCTCATGAGTGGTCTGTCACTCTAGAAGTGGTGAAAATGCTATTCTGTCATTCGGGTCAACTGTGCTGCAACCTGTTCATGTCTCCCCTAAACAACAAGTGCAGCAATTATATTGCCCTGATTTTCCACCCAGAGATGATTACCTCCATGATTGGCCCCCTGGTTTCTTGTATGCCTTTCCCCCAATACATCTAATTCCCATATTTTTACAGAAAGCACTCAGGTTGAAGAACACAGTAATCCTCATTGCTTTCTTTTGGCCTTGACATATTTGGTTTCCCTTTCTTTGGCCTTAGATTTGACAACCTTGGATTCAGGACCCAGTGCCAGACCTTCTGTCCTATCCAGACAGTCTTGTTCACCCAAACATCTCAAACCTTAAGCTGACTGCGTGGTTCCTCCAGTTCCATTAATTGCCAGGTGTCCGAATATTTCCTCTCCAGTACACCACATCTTTTTGTTGGCTCATAAACCTTCTACTAGAGAACTATATTTAAGTAAATGGAAGAGATTTACAATTTGGGCCCTTGAAAAACAAATTGATCCTTTTTCTGCTTCAGTAGAGCAAGTTTTAGATTTCTTAGCATCTCTTTTCAGTGCTGGAGCTTCTCCATCCACCATCAGACTACAATTGGCTGCTATTTCTGATTTTCACAGTGCTTTAGAAGAACGTTCTTTAGCTCCTCACAGGCTTTGTAATTTTTTCCTGAGAAGCACACTTTTGTTAATACTTCTGTTCAAAGATCCAGCTCATCCTTGGGACCTGAACTTAGTACTACAAGCAATTATACATTACCCGTTTGAACCCGCTGCGAAATGTGATCTGAAGTTTTTATCTTGGAAGACACTCTTTTTGGTAGCCATTACTTCCGTCAGAAGGATTTCAGAAATCCAGGCCTTATCATCTGAACCTCCTTACCTAGTTTTCCATAAGGACAGGGTATCTTTATGAACGAACCCCTTCTTTCTACCCAAGGTAGTATCAGAGGCTAATATTAACCAGTCTATTAATTTACCAGTCTTCTTCACAAACCATTCCAACAAAGGAAAATGCTCCCTACATTTACTAGACATCTATAGACAATTACATTTCTATCTTCACAGAACACAAAATATAAGACAATCAAGTCATCTGTTTGCTTCTTTTTCCAGTGCAAAGTTGGGCAAGACAGTCAGCATGATTATCCTCTCTAAGTGGCTGAAAGACTGCATTTCATTAATTTATGACAAGAATAAATTTTGCCTAAACCTGTCAAAGCACATTCTACAAGGCCTATAACCACTTCAGCAGTCTTCTAAGCTAGAGCTAAAGTGGATGATTTATGTCCAGTAGCTGCTTGGACTTCTCCCTATATCTTTATTACTTGTTACAAACAGGAGTTGGTCTGTAGGGAAAGATTATCCTTTGGCTCAGTGGTGCTCAGGAATATCCTTCCATGAGTCCTCCTAAATTTTTAGGTAGCCGGGGACTCTGTCTCATCTGTGATGGATAAAATGAAGATTGACAACATTAGATAAAGAAGTTATGTACTCACCATATCATTCCATCTGTGTTGTCTGTCTTCATTTATCTTTGATCCCCCCCCCCCCCATCCCCTGACCTCAAAGATTTTTTGGTGGAGTGGATCACATACACTTGAAATGTTATGTTATTCAAACACACACACACACACACACACACACATATATATATATATATATATATATATATATATATATATATATATATCTATATCAAAAGTATCTATATCATGTCCACAGAAGATGTATTCATCAAATACGTCTTCCACAAACAACAACAGATGAAAATTACTTCCGCGAACCAGAGAAGTTTTCCCATGGTTCTTAAATACTTGCCCACCAACTGTCCAGAACACACAACGGACTAATTCAAATCCATCCAAGTGGGGGGCTTTGCCCCCACACCCACCATTGTGAGGGGCTGTGCCCTCCACACCCCCTAACTATATATACCAACTCCGAGATCACACTACATTGGGAAAAAGGGGAAGTTTAAGTTGGTGGGCAAGTGTTTGTGAACCATGGGAAAACTTCTGCAGTTCGCTGAAGTGATTTTCATCGGTTGTTGATCACGGCAGATGTATTCGATGAATATGTTTTTCATGGATGAGATATAGATCCATATCTGAGTCCATACACAGCTGATTTGTTCCTATGTCTTCTATAAACTTGATGTGAGGTAATTGAGAGAGAAGGAGTCTGGGTAGAGGTGAAGCTCAAGAGTTTTTAGCTGGCGAGAGCTGTAGTAATGGCCAGTGGTGGAACCAAACCCATATGTCAAGGATAAATGAAGATAGACAGCACAGATGGAACATTATAGTGAGTACATAACATCTTTTTCTGAAATCCTATAAATTCACATGCCCGTTTCTATCTAAATGTGTCTCTTGTAACATTGCTGTTTGCAGCCAGCCCTTTTTAATGTAATTCTGTACCATTTGCTTTTTGTTTATACGTGCATGCCATTTATATTCCATGTTAATATTGATAAGGCAGCCTATCTGATAAAAAATGACTTTTGCATATTCTGCATGACAGTGCTTTTGAATATATGCTTCCAGCTGCTGGTTGCTGCTTGTCAGATCTTGTCTGTAGTTGCTGTTTGTCATCTCTGTTTAAACCTATATTACATTTGCACCAATAGACTTTACCTATTCTAATGTTAGGTTAAATCATGCTAAATATGCATGTGAGGGTCTGTGTTACCTGTTGCACATATACCATTGTCCTTGTTGGATCTCTGTTTCTCTTACACATGTAAAAACACAACTTACATGCTGTCAGTTATTTCACTTTCATTTTTCACACTAGGAGAGCTCTAATAAACCTTATGCTCAGTGTACAGACTTCTTGGCTGCAAAATTGCAGCCAATCCCATGTGAGTAGTCAGGGTTGCCAGTATCCCATTTAGTTGTTCCTGTTATCCAGTATGGAAATATGGGTGTCGTGGATGATAGCCAAAGTCTCGGACCAGGGCAGAGCAGTGAAGGAGCAAGATGGAGATAAATCCAGCAGTCAACTAACACACAATAACGATCAAAACCCAAGCTTGGAGTTGTAGCTGTCAGAAATCATTCATACAATCAACAACATGCAGCAGTAGCAAATGATAGAAACCAAATGATGAAGGTAATCACAGCCAGAACAATGTGTCTCATTATAGACAGAAACAATCAGATGTTCAGCATTTGATTACTTATGTAATAACTTTAGTTATATGGGTTGTATCCTGCTAAAGATATAACAGCTGGCAGCTTCCACAGCAAAGCATTAACCAACTCGACCAGAGCTGAAAAAAAAAGTGATTTGAGTGCCAAGCCCTTCTGAATTTTTCTGCCACCAAAGAGCACTCTTGTTATGGACTTTCAAGGATTGATTGTCAGCTAACGCTTCTCCATTGCTGAGCAGATCTGTTCCCTTTGGGGAAAAAAACATCCACATTTTAATTTTATGGCAGTAAGTTAACTTTTTCTGTTAATTTTATGCTAGGAAAAAATTGTTTTTGTAGACTGTCATGTGACTTTTAGTCTCTTTTTAACAGGGGCATTAGTTTTTGCTTATGAGAGCAAAAAACTGTTGATATTTACTTAAAAAGATTTCCTTCAGAAAAGTTGTGTTTTATTAGTTGTGGGAGATGGAGTAAGTTCTTAAAGGGCTTTTCATTTTGTTTTTGGTGGAAAAAGCCACTTTTTAAATACTTCCTTGTTTCACAAATTACTTCAGGCAGACTTTCCCAGGATCCCAGCATCTTTTTCAGATTCACCATGGGACATTCTATCAGTTCCTTGATTCTTCCTTCTTTCAGCCACAAAAAGAAAATGTTTTCAAGTGTCTCAGCAACAGATGGGTGACTCTGGTATGGCCATTCTTAGTTCCAAAGACCACTCATCTTTTTCTTTGGCTTTTGCAGGTGTAGTCTCTACAGTGACACATTCTCTGTGACTGTTGGAGTTTCCTTGTTGGACATGGGAGAACCACTCTTGGTCCTGGAAGAAGGAATAGGGAAAACATTTTTACCTAGTCGGACTGGGTTACATGTCCCTGTGGTGTGTCAAATATATGTCTGCTTCCTCAGAAATTGCTGTCAAAAAGAAACAAAAAGTGAGTTTTTTTCCTGTTTCTGGAGTTGTTTATTGGGCTTAGCTTAGAGTTTAGGCTAGACTATTGTCTCTTCCAATTCTGGTATTTCTGTTAAGAGAAAAAAAGAAATTCTTCACTGTCTGAGGATTTTCAGGACATTGAAAAGGAAGTGGTTGCGTGGGGACAACTTTTGTTTTCTTCCCACAGGTCTCTGATTCTGTGATTCTGAGGAGAGGTCTCTTCTGATATTCCTTTGGAAGGATTTTCTTTTTCTGAACCCATATCCAGAATGATTCATTTTTTTCACTTTGAACGTAATGATCTTCCACTGTCTTTAAACAAACATTATTATTTATTACAACTGGAATTTCCTAAACCTGTACCGGTACCTCCTGTTTTTCAGCTTTGGAGGATGTATTTATTAGACTGTAATTTGCCTAACAGTCAGCCTGCTGACCCCAAGAAACCATAGATTGTATGTAGTAAAAAACAACAGAAACAATCCCTCTCCTATCCAATCCTTATGGATTGAATACTGAATGCACATGGACACTTTTAAGTTAATTTAATGTGATTTAATTTGCTTAGATGTTTAAGTGATTAATTGATTTATAGTGTGGACCTTTGTATATTAATGTTTTGTACTTTGTACACCTGGAAGGAATGTGTTTGCTGAGGCACTAGAGGTGACTTTATTAAAAACCTGTTCTGACCTGGCTGTTTTTTCTGTTGATTTTTACATTTTTGAGTCTTTTTTGTTTTTGTAGATTGTATATAGTCCCACATACTTTTATTTTCCAACCCCAGAGCAGATCCAGCAGAGTTTTCCCTGGTAAACTCAGCTTCTGCTACACAGCTTATTAATGCCAATCCCTCCCCTTCTGAAAAGTCTTGGGAAGCCTTTGAAAGATTTAGGCAAAAAACATATTCTTCTGCATCACTTATTTTTAGAACTATCAGTTTTCAAGCTTACATGTTAAAGTTCATGATTGACTCTTTTTGAAATATGTAGAAACAAACTGGAAGGCGACCACCACAATAAATGGATGTAAATATTTAATGTAAAAAGACAAGCGCTTTCACGTGTGCCAAGACACGCTTCTTCAGATCCTTACAACTAACAACTTTGAATTCAAATATATATAGGCATTTCTAAAGCATTCAATCAACTTAATTAATCCAATTCTAAACATATAATTAAAATCATTCAATTAAAAGAAACAATACAATAGTAGGTACTGCTACTTGTGTCTAAAAGTTAAAGTTAAACAGTTAAAAAGAAGTTGTTAAAACAAATTATAAGGCAATACATCCTACAAAACTCTTATGTGTTCATCTCTTATAAGTATAAATATAAATTCTGAAAACTTTGCATCCTGTAAATATGTAATATATGTGTAAAAATACTGATATTGAGTAAGTGTTTTAATACCAAGATCTTTAAAATGATACTATGGTGTTGCTACACTTATTCAAAACTTAACATATATTAAATAAACCATCACTTGTTATAGAAGCATAGCATATATATATATAAATATAAATATATGAATTTGTAAGTGTATATAAAAATATATGAATATGAATATATAAATGCAAATGTAAATGAATAAATATATATAAATCCATATGTGTAACTCACTTGGTGTTGGGCAACAGGATCAAATGAGCACTGTAAATGCCAATACAGTCAAATATAAAAAACATATAAATAGGAATAATTTAATCTCATATGCAGAATAAAAATCTCATGAGCAAAATCAAAAACTAGGTTGTTAGAGTGTATAAACCATTGAAATATACAACATAGAAAATTTTTTAAAATTATGTATGTGTAGAAATATATAGACATATATTTTAAAATATGAATACATAAAGTAACAATGGATCAAGGTATGACTAACTAATATGTCCTAGCAAGACATGTAAAACATGTTAACTTGTCTGTACTGACACTATATGCATGTCAACAATATATGAAATGCTTGCCAAAGTCTATACATGAAATATTTAGATGGTATAAAGACTATGGTGTATATGTACACTCAGTCTCTAAAATCAGATGTTATTAAAAAATCACTTGGCACTACGTCCTTTTAAAGGAGCCCTAATGCTGACATATTGATTCAGACCTGGTTCATAGTGCGCTTTAAGTTTAAAAATCCAGGAAAGTTCCACTAATTCTAAATCATTGAAATTATCTCCATCTCTGGAATTTGGTAAAACTGTTTGTAAAACTCTGAATACAAAAGAATGTGTTGAATTGTTGGAGATGTGTTTGGCCAAGGCATTCTTGGTATCACACTTTTTAACATCTAAAGCATGTTCCAGCACCCTCTCTCTCAAGGTTCTAGTAGTCATTCCTACATAGAACGCTGTACACCTCTGGCAGGTAGCCAAATAAACAAGGTTCTTACTTTCACATGTAACAGTTTGATGGGGTTCGAACCTATAGTTCAACACTGGATGCTCAAATTCTTGAACTGTAGTAATCAAAGTGCATATACTGCACTTATTGCAAGGGAAGGTTCCTGTCCTCATGTTCCTGTTTATACTTATGTTCTTACTAACAGTATTCAACTCTATACATAAAAGCCTGCTAAGATTCTTACTATTACGAAATGTATACGATGGTGTGGAGCCCACCACTGCTGCTAACCGTTGATCAGTCAGGAGAATATGCCAATTACTAAGAATAATGTCTTTGATGTGATGAATATCACTAGTGTATCTAAGGTTGATTCTGACTCTGGAATTGTCATAGAGCTTCTTGCCATGATATCCAGACATTCTAGTATAACTTCCAATATTAGCAGTCTGCTCATTACGTAAAATCTGGTTCTTAATCTTCCTAACCTTTTCTTCATCATAGCCTCTACTCAAAAAACATTGTTCTAAGAAATAACTCTGTTTATTGAGTTCAACACTATTATGACATAACCTCTTGACTCTAATGAATTGGCTCTTCATTATACTATCAAACACATATCTGGGATGCATGCTGTTAAATTGAAGTAAAGTGTTTCTCCAACATTCCTTCCTGAAAATGGTTGTCTCAATCTTTTGATTTATGTTCTTGTATAACCTCACATCTAAAAAATCTATACTGTGTGAGTCATGACTTATTGTGAAACTCAGAAAGTCAGTAGTAGATTCTAACTGTTCTATGAAGGTGAGAAGCTCCAGTGTACTCCCATGCCAGAATAAAAGAACGTCATCCACAAACCGTTTGTAAAGACTAATTTTCTTAAAACTATCGTGTGTAAATAAAAACATCTGCTCCCAATACAACATCACTAAATTCGCGTAAGTATTGGCGCAGGGGGTGCCCATGGCTACCCCCCACTGCTGCAAATATAGTTGGTCCCTGAATTTGAAAACATTGTTAGTCAAAACAAGTTCCATGATGGCACATAATAGTCCCTCTTCACTAGTGTTAAACTTCTGGCTCTTATTTATAATATTCCTCAGAGCTTCTAGGCCAAAATTATTGGGTATGGCAGTGAACAAGTTCTTTACATCCAAGGTCACAAAAAGTAGTTCATCCATGTTTGTATGGGAATAGTTGCTTATACACTCAAGCAACTCATAAGTATCCTTCAAGATGGATGTTGTCTCACTAACCAAAGGTCTGAGTTTTTTCTCAAGAAAGACTGACAATGTCTCAGTGACCCAGCCCTGTCCCACTACTATAGGTCTCATAGGTGGTGGGTACAGGCCTTTGTGTATTTTCGGCAAACCTTTGATGTACGGTGTTCGAGGTTTTTCAATAAAGAAGTATTGATACAACTCATAATCTATCTGTCTACACATTAAGTATTCATAAAGCTCTTGATGTACTTTATAAATGATTTTGGTGAGTTCTAAATGACTAATTGGTTTATAGGTAATGGTTTCCTTCAAAAGTGCAAGCATCGCATCTACATATACATTAGTGTCTAGTAGAACTATTGCTCCCCCCTTGTCTGCTGATTTAATCACCAAATCATTATTTCGTTTCAGAGAGTAAATCCTATCCCATTCAGTAGTGTATGTATTAAAAAACAATGCATTATGTTTGAAATCATAGTAATATTTGTACAAGTCATCTTCACAGATTTTCAAAAAACATTCAGCTACAGGAGTTAAAGCAGGCGTAAAAGTACTCTTTTTTCTAAAACAAGCATCAGTAGTATTATCGGAAACATCATTTGAAACCTTTTTGTTGTTAAAAAGCAGTTTCAAAGATACACTACGTAAAAAAAGTCTCAAGTCCTTCAAAATTTCAGATACATTGCTAATTTGAGCAGGTATATAGTTCAAACCTTTGTTCAACAACTCACAGTCCATGGGTGTCAAAATGTACCTGGAAAAATTGACTATTAAGTTGCTCCATTCCTCCATCGACCTCTCCGACCCTGTTGTTCTCCCGATAGCTTCCTCTTGAATCTGTCTCTGCTGTCGGACCTCCCTCTCGTTCCATGTTGGCTCTGTACTGGAAGGGGTAAAAAACGTTCAATATGGGTCTATGCTACCTTCGGTTTAGCTCCAGTGTTATTCATAGTGGAGCATGGTAGAGCTAACTGGTTCAGCGGTGGCGTATAGTTAGAGTCTGTTGTAGGGGTAACGGAGACTCTCGCTGATGACATCATCACCCCTAGAGCTGCAGGCAGATCATTTAAAGCAGTAGTGTCACTTTGGCTTGTAGTAGAAGCAGGTGCTTCAGTGTTAAAAACATCAGCGTTAGTATTGGTTACAAACCCAGTCTCTCTGACATTCCTGTTCTTCGGCCATAAGAAGACTTGACTGTTCGTAAAATCAAAGTAGTCTCGTTGAAGTTTACGCATTTTAGTTTGCTGCAATCTCTCGCCATAGGAACAAGTTTGATTTAGTAGGGACTCTATACGTTGCATGTACATAGCCCCTTTAAATTTATTGTATAAGGCTTCAGCTTTAGTGCTCAGTTCTTTCTCTATGGGAGAAAAATAACCCAACAATAGTTTAATATAATTATAGCTTAGTTCTAGGTTCAACTGCTGCCACCTCTTCAACAAGTCCGGATGGCTGTCGCCATAGGTGGGCATGCAGAGAACTCTCATCCCTCTCGGCACTATTTTAAAGTGCAAACATGCTTCTAAATGTCTTCTTTGCCAAGTAAACCTCTGTAGCTTGTACAACATATTCTCTAGCTCTTTCATACTCACATTAAATTCATGTAAGTTGTCACTATTGGTAACATCAACATTTGAATCAGTGACAAAAAGCTCCATAGCAAGGAAAGGATTATCTCGTATGTCCATAACAGTTTCCCACTTCCTCCTCTGGTCCGTTTTCTCCGGTGCAAAATCAAGCTCTATCGAAGAATTATCCATCGTGTGGCTTAAGCGACTCGAAACAATAAAGATATATCTAAGAACACACAGTCGCTATAGCCCAAAGGTCTGCTCCAGAAACAAGTGAAACAAATGTGTAGAAACAAACTGGAAGGCGACCACCACAATAAATGGATGTAAATATTTAATGTAAAAAGACAAGCGCTTTCACGTGTGCCAAGACACGCTTCTTCAGAGCCTTACAACTAACAGCTTTGAATTCAAATATATATAGGCATTTCTAAAGCATTCAATCAACTTAATTAATCCAATTCTAAACATATAATTACAATCATTCAATTAAAAGAAACAATACAATAGTAGGTACTGCTACTTGTGTCTAAAAGTTAAAGTTAAACAGTTAAAAAGAAGTTGTTAAAACAAATTATAAGGCAATACATCCTACAAAACTCTTATGTGTTCATCTCTTATAAGTATAAATATAAATTCTGAAAACTTTGCATCCTGTAAATATGTAATATATGTGTAAAAATACTGATATTGAGTAAGTGTTTTAATACCAAGATCTTTAAAATGATACTATGGTGTTGCTACACTTATTCAAAACTTAACATATATTAAATAAACCATCACTTGTTATAGAAGCATAGCATATATATATATAAATATAAATATATGAATTTGTAAGTGTATATAAAAATATATGAATATGAATATATAAATGCAAATGTAAATGAATAAATATATATATATATATATATATATATATATATATATATATATATATATATGGTTAACCAGGGTTGAGAGGATGAGACATAAGAACATATACTGAATGTCTTGAAATCAATTGGATTACTTTGTTGCAAGCAATCAGTTGGGTAGGGCTTAATGATTACATCCCATTTAAGCCATTGTTAAGGTCATGTGGCCTTAAACATTAGCATATTTAATGGTGTGCACTGCTGTTTGAGTTAGATCTGAAGAAGTACCTTGTTGGTATGAAAGCGCTCATCTTTTATGTTTTTGTATTGTAGTAGTTTGAATTAAACGTTTTTACGCTTTTCTGGCAACCAGTTTTTTTTGTTTTTTCTTACTCTAGTTTGTTTTTATTGGAAGCTCCATTTTGTTTTGCTATTATTCCCAGTTTGTTTAGTTTTTCTACTATGCCCGAATGGCCAGGTTGATGAATGCAATGTGTACCATTTTGCCTTCACCCACTGCTTTGGTGACCTTTACAGATACTGGAGCCCCCTGGAGTGATACCAGAAGCTAAGTCAATTATTGAACTCAAACATTTTTTGACTGTAATGTGGCATCACCCTAGGTGAAGGTAGAATGCTGCTTAGGGCTAGAAACATACCTGCCTGGGACACATAATCTTAGAGTTCAGTCATGTCTCTCTTCATATAGTTGAGAGAGGTATGTCTCAAGTCTTTCTCTCCAACATGTACAACGACAGACTCATAACGGTAATTGGTGTTGCGTGACTTGACCACATGCATGATTTGATGGATCCTGACACCTGAAAGGCAGCTTCCCCTTGTTCATCCTGGAAAGGGGGTCATCTGTGTGCTTCAGTATTGAGCTGCCTATGACCAGAACATTAGGTTTTGAGGTGTTTTGCCATAGGGTGCTTAATTGTTGAGACACTGATATGTGTGTTATTATGTGTAGTGGTGGATTCTGTTCATGAACCGGTATGTTTGTGTTGTTTGCGCTTGGGAGGTCTCTGGGCTTTAGGCTGGCTCTTAGTGAGTAACTCTGTATATGTGGGTTTATGTGTCTTAACCAGATCTTGTGTGTGTGCTAACAACCTGTTGGGTGTCTTGTTTATTGTTGTGTGAGAGGACTGATTCTAATTTCATGGTATAGTTACATCTCTCACATTAGTTCCATGATAAGTCTTTCCATGGCTTTGTGTATGAGGCTGGTCAGAGTTATGGATTTCTAATTGCATTAGTTGGTTGAAGGTCCTCCCTGATGCAGGGGAATGACTGTAGCTGGTCTCCATTCGCGTGGTACAAAACCTGTATCGAGGCCTGAGATGGAGCAGTGTTGGTAGGGGTGTGGCTAAATCATGCTTCATGCTATTTAGGATGCATCCATGAATATTGTCAGGACCCACTGATACAATATTTTTAGCTATTGATAGCACTTTTAGGGCTTGGTCTTGTGTGATAGCTGGAGGCCTGCCTTTTAAAGATATCTTGAGGGACAGATGGAGTGGTGAGAGGGATAAAGTTGGAGCGAAATGTATTGGCCAGTAGGCTTGCTATATCTTCAGTCTCAGTATAGGCAACATCATTCACTGTCATCTCAGTGCATTGCTGCATTGTGCTTTTGAGATTATGAATATAACTAAAAAAAATGGTAATTTTCTTTGACTTGGGGAACTATTTTAGTTGCAGACTTGGCTTTGGTGTTTTTTATTAAGCTCCTGAGTTGTTTATTTCAGTGACAAGGGCTTTAACATTCTGGGAATTACTCTTCTTACTTTTAGTCAAAAGTATTTTCCCTTTATTGTAAAGCTTCTTGATATTATGGTTCCATCATATGGGTTTGTTTCTGGGGTGTGCATGCACTTGTTCCTACAGGGTACAGATGCATCTGTGTAGCTGTTTATATGCTAGTACAGTATGGTGGAATACATTTCTGCATATTCAGTGGAGTGAACTGGGCTAGGCGAGGATTTAAGGCTTGCTATTGTATCACTTAGGAGTAGTTGGTTTGTCTTAAAAAAGTTTCTAAAGGTACTTTGGGTGGAAGGGATCTCTGGTTTCCATTTTATTTCAAAGGAGACTGCTTTATGGCCAGACATAATAAGCTGATGAGGATAGACAAGGGATGGCTCAAGATGCTTCCCCAATATTAGTAAGGACAAGATCCACAATGTTATCCCCCGTAGTGGGTACTCAACTAATTGTTCCAGTGTGTTGGTATTGACAAAGTCCAGGAATCTATGTGCTTGTGTAGTTGGAGAGTTTAGATCACCTAGGAAAATTATTCTAATTCCTGTAGATAGGTGTTGTGGCTTTCTTGTGTCATAGAGAGAGTTCTGCAGCTAACTAATTTATGGAAAAGTAGATGCCAAACAGGAGAGGACCCAGTACAGAACCCTAGGGGCTCAACTGGTTACTCAACTCAAACAGTAAACAGTGCTTCTCTCTCCTTTTGGAAATGGTCAGGGGCAGTTACCACAGGCTTCTTTACAGATTGGATCTACTCACACAGGACAATGGGCATTTGATACATCTCACTTCCAAACAACTGCAACTAAGTGCCCGGAGTCTGTTAATACCATTTAGGCATCTATTTTCTGAGGACCTTAGCAGAGCTAAAATTTTCAAGAACTCTGATTCATGTCTTGTGAAGGTAAGAAAAAATGCAATCTGTGTCAAAACAGACTATATCCAAATGGTTATCTTATGCTATTACCCTTTGTTATACTCATCAGAACAGTGCAATTCTAGGCAGAATCAAGACGAACTCTGCCAGGGCCTTGGCATCATCTGTGCTCGAATGACTTACCCCCCCCCCCCCATTTTTGTGTGTTTTTGTTGCTAGGATGAGAACCTTTAACTTTACTTTCTTAGCACTGAACTTTGCAAGGCTTTAGCCTCCCTCTCTCAGTTGGCATGAAAGCTGTGAAACACGTAACCAAATCACTCTTTTTCTTCATCTCTGCTTGAGCTGGTTAATAGTTTAGGAGCGTGGAAGATCCCCATAAGCTTTGGAAGCTGGCCGGCTGTTATGCCCTTAGCAGGATATAACCTATACAGGTAAGGTACCACAGCAGTGGTCATTCGAGCATCTACCGTTTGGTAAGTTTACAGAGCTGTACTATTACCTTAAACACTTTTTCTTATACAGCTATGGAATGGTTTAGCGGTAAAGAAGAGGGCAATAGTGGCAGTACATTAGTACTAATTACTAATAACCAAGCATTCACCGCCATGCTTAAACCAAGTATGTAACTGAACATCCCTTCTGGGGTGGAGACTGTGTCCTCAATGGTTACTGCAGTGTACAAAGCTATAGAGTAAAAGTAACACCATCTCATAGATTCATAGATATTCTAAGACCACTGAGTCTGTGGCAGTTCTCGCCTTGTCAGTACATTCCTCAGGCTGGACCTTCTTCCTACAGGAGGGCCATACCTGTTATTCCTAGAGTAAATTTGTGGGCTCCCATCCAGTTATTTAATTTATGTTTTAAGGAAGATATTGAGTTACACTTATTAACATGTAAGGGAAGATTATTCCAGAGGTTTAAGAGTTGGGTATAAATCTGCCCCTCCACAGTGTTTTATTCATTTGTTGGAAATACTTAGTTCCTTGGTCTTTGTACTGGTGAAGATATTAGACATGCAAAGAAACCGGAAGCCCAAAACAATCAGGTCTATAATGCCATGATAAGCGAGGCAGAGATTTACCCTCTGAAGTTCATAAGACAGTGAATAAATGGATAGAGTTTCCAGCTTCTCTTAAGCAGCTCAATGACTTTAGGCCTGTGATCTTTTTGGTTAGGAACTTTTGGGGCCTTTTTAATTGTTTTCATATTTCGAGTCACAGAAAGACAGACAGGTCATTGCATTCATTAGTAATTGACCTGATGAATGCTGAGTATAAGGGAGTGATTACTTCAAAAACAGAAACAGTTGCAGATACTGCAAATAATTCCTTCCATTATTCCTTCTTAACTTAAGCAGCGTCCTTCTTAGTTGAATGAAGCAAATGTCCCAGTCTGAAAATAGCAGTGGCCACACCACATCTCCAATTATTTTCAATCAGAATGAAATAGAAGCAGTACTTGCTACACACACACACACACACACACACACACACACACACACGTACCACTCATGCATACAGTACATGCTCACTCATGTGCGCATGCATACAACACACGTTCACACATGCAAACAGATGCATACAGCAAACACTGACATGGACAGATGCACACAGTACATGCTCACGCACGTAGACATGTACACACACATACTATAACACACACGTACACAAAAGCACATGCACACAAGAATGCATACATGCATGCATAGACATGCACAAACACATACTGTAACGTGCGAGTATGCACAAAATACATGGGTGATCGCACACATGCAGGCACACACGTGTGAATGGGCACACAGAGTGGACAAGTGCACACACGTGTACACACACAAAACACGTGCACATAAATATATGCACACGTGCATACACATTTACCCACACAAACACATGCACACACAGACACACACACACACACACACACACACACACACACACACACACACACACACACACACACACACACTGTAAAGAGTGGAAAGACTACTCGATTAGGAAAAAGAATGGAAAGACTACTCGATTAGGAAATATCAGCACAGATTACACTACAGTAAGTGCTTCAAAATCTCAATATTTCTGGCCTTCAGATTCAGCAGGTTCAAAAGAAGGTGATACTATTTTTATAACAAACGTTAGATCCGAAGCTGGAGAAGCATGCCACTTTGGCAGTTGAGTTCTTTAAGAGTGGCCTTATCAGCTAGATGTATTGTAATCTGAGGGAACTATAGATGTAGAAACCTTGACAGAAGGATATACGTGGTCAGTTAATGAAGTGAAGCAATGCCTTAACAAGTAATACATCAAAGAAGTTAGCTCTCACTTTATAGTGAGACATGCTCACTCTATGGCAGAGTGTCTTATCTCAGCCTTACTTGTCTGCCTGTTTAGACAGCAGACAAGATGTTCCTTACCACCTACATCCTGAGATTACAGGGATCAGTAAAGTCAGAGGCAAACAAAAATAGCTACCATTGGTCAAAAGCCTTATTAGCATTTATGGTTCACCTTATCTAGATAGGCACCTTACATCTTGCAATATCTATCAAAGTACAGGCTATGGGAGCGAAATTGGGAATTCATTTTCTAAAGTAGCCTGCAAGTTCCAAGAATGCTTTCACTTGTCATTTTACTGAGTACATATCTTCTGTTTTATATCTTTGTCATGTAAATTACCCTCTCCCAGTCACAAATTTGTATTTGGCATATGTGATAGAAAGCTTTCTTTTGGCACCATTATCTATAATACTGACTGTCTTAAAGAGTCCACTACTTTGAATAAATATGAGTTCCACTTGTTATATTATCAAGGTACACAGCTGAGTATTTGTCTGAAGGTTGCAGAACTTCTTTCATGGCAGAAGCTCCATGAAGTCCAAAGGGTAAGACAGCATACTGAAAAAAGCTTCAGGGATGTAGAATGGTGTCTTCTCTTTGGCTTCAGGAGTAGTGCAGTACCCCCTTGGTTAATTTTAGGGTGGACAGAAACATTGCCTTGCCTAACCTATCACCTTTTCCACTGTGGGCATTGGAAGAGTATCAAATCTGTTTATAGCATTCAGTTTTTGGAAATCATTATGACAGCATATGGAGCTATATGACTTGAGTGCCATCACATTTGGACTATTCTGCTCACTTTGGGACTCCTTACTAACAACCAGTACACATTTTTTCACTTCTTCATGTCTTACTTTTCTGTGGGGCACTTTTATCCTATACGTGTCAGCCTGGCACAGTTATGATTCTGTATTAAATTTGTTCTGATAGATGGGTCAGAGAAAAAATTTATTTTTCAGTAAGATGTCTTTTACTACTTGTTTCTAGGCAATTTGTCAGTTTGAGCAGCAGCGATAGAATTCCCTGATTCCCTGCTGTTAGTATCTATATCATCTCACAGGACAGCTACAGAACCTTTAGCTTACCTCCATGATTTTAGCACATTTTTGTAATATTTTCTACTGTGGTCTTTTCTTTTCTTTTCAATTTTTCTTATGGTGTAGTTCATTTTATTCCTTTTTCTCTATCAACTCAAAGAGTCAATGACATCTTGTTAGGAACATCTTTTCAGCTTAGGGAGCTAATAACACTTTGTCCCTTTTTATAAACAACTTGAGTCAAGTATTTTTTTATTGTACATGCACTGTTGCATCTCTTGCTCCTTTTCCAAATGTTTTTTAATTATTGGCACTACCGTTTTTATCCTGTCCATGGCATCACACTTTTAAGTGAGTTTTCCTCTTCCTCTCTAGTCTCTTTTAATACATCCATTAAGCCTTCGGGATTCCTACCATGTAGTAATTTGAATAGGATAAATCAGTTTGAAGCTGGAGGTATGTCTCTTATAGCAGTAAGTAATTTAGGATGTGACTGATCCCAGTTTTGCATTTTGATCTTTGTCCAGTTTTAGCATAGACTGGAGAGTTTTTTAAAGCACTCTACTAACCAATCAGTTTGAGGGTGGTGCACTGAATGTTAATTGTTTTAAAGTAAACACTAGACAAGCTGGTGTATTACCCTAAGCATTAAATGGATTTCTTTGTCCATGAGTATTTCTGTGGGAATCTATACTCTGGAGAAAAGTAACAGTACCTCTTTAGCTTTTGACTTAACATTGACTTTTCACAGGGGCACTTCTGTGGGAAATTTAGTGACATAATCGTTTAGTCAGTGGAATGTATTTATTGTCTGGAATTTACTAGTGGACTTACAAGATCCATGACTATCCACTTAAATGGGAGATGCCATTAATAGGCGTAAGTGTCATCAGATATGTTATGCTGTCCTTTAACAATCTACAGTGGATATAAAAAGTGTACACACCCCTGTTAAAATGCCAGGTTTTTGTGATATAAAAAAATGAGGCCACAATAAGTCATTTCAAAATTTTTCCCACCTTTAATGTGACCTATAACCTGTACAATTCAATTGAAAAACAAACAAATCTGTTAGGGGAAAACATATAAAAAATAAAAAATGTACAATAAGCTGGTTGCATAAGTGTGTGCACCCTTAAACCAATACGTTGTTGAAGCACCTTTTGATTTGATTAGAGTATTCATTTGGCCTTACCACAGCCCCCAGGGTGTTCACCAAATGCATGGCAGTGGTCACAGCTCACTTGAGGCTACACAGATTCTGAGTGTTTCCTTATCTAGATGACTGGCTTCTCTGCACTCCCTCCAGGCATCTACTACAACAAGCCAAGAACTTCATCCTGGACCTATCCCGCCAATTGGGCATAACAGTCAACGCTGCGAAATCCCAACTAAACTTTTAATTTCCAGTCAGTGCAAGAACGATCTAACCTGGTGGAGGCATTCATCAGAGATTCTTCGAGGTTGTCTGTTTGTTTTCCCACAGCCCAAGGCCATAGTGACCACGGATACTTACCAAATGAGGTAAGGGGGCATTATCTAGGGAAGACAGTCCAAGGCATTTGGTCTCCCTCCAAGGCCAACTCCATATCAGTGTAGTGGAACTAAGGGCAGTGCTTCTGGCACTGCAAGCTTTTCATTCTCCCCTACCTCTAGGGATGATAGCTATTTAAGTCTGACAACATGTCAGTGGTCTGGTACACCAAAAAACAAGGGGGAACCAAGTCCTACCCATTGTGTCAAGAAGCCCTTCGAGTGTGGCAATGGGCCGTATCTTCCAACCATTTTCTAATAGCAGTGCACATCCTGAAGACTTTAAACGTAATTGTGGGCAAATTGAGCAGATGCATCCTCATACCTCACGAGTGGTCTGTGAACTCCAGAGTAGCAAAAGAGATTTTTCTTCATTGGGGCCAGCCTTGTTGCAACCCGTTTGCCTGTTTGAACAACAAGTGCAGAAGCTACTTTGCCCTAATTCCCCCTCAGGGGAAGTCCCCCATAGACACTCTTCTTAATGATTGGCCCCTGAGTCTACTCTACCCCTTTCTCCCCTTCCCTCTGATCCCATTATTTCAAAAGAAAGCATCTTGGTTGAGAAGCAAAGTGATCCTCATTGCTCCTAATTTGCCTCAACAGACATGGTTTCCCTTCCTTTGGCCTCATCTGCTTTGCCATCTATGGATTCTCGACCCAGTTCTAGATCTCCTGTCCCATCCCCAGGGTATAGTGTATCCTAATTTTCAGACTGTCAAGCTAACAGCTTGGTTTCTCCACTTCTGATAGTCATCAGGCATAATGCTTTACCTTCTCCCGTGTGGCATATTTTGTTGGCATCTCATAAACAATCCACCAGAACTCTCTACCTAAGTAAATGGAAGAGATTTTCTATTTGGGCCTCTGACAATGGACTAGACCCCTTTTCAGCACCAGTAGAAAAAAATCTAGAATTCCTGACTGCCATCTTTAATAAAGGAGCCTCTGCTTCTACAGTCAAAGTTATCTTAGCGGCAATCTCAAATTTTCATATCGGATTTGGAGACCAACCTTTAATTTCTCACCGACTTTGCAAGGTTTTCCTAAAGGGTACAATATGTTTAAAACCTCCCTTTAAAGATCTTCCTTGGGATCTGACTTTAGTACTGCAGTCACTTACAGCACTACCAGCTGAACCAGTAGCTACCTGTGATCTAAAGTTCCTTTCCTGGAAGACGCTACTTCTTGTAGCTATCACTTCCGTGAGATGAGTCTCCGAATTATAAGCCCTGTGTTCTAAAGCACCTTACTTAATTTCCCATAAGGAAAGAGTGTCACTCAGGACAAATCCAACCTTTCTTCCTAAGGTGATCTCAGATGTTAATATAAATCAGTCTGTAGACTTACCTGTATTTTTCTCAAATTATTCTAACAAAGGAGAGTACTGCCTTCACTTTCTGGATGCACACATACAGTTGTGGTTTTACCTAGATAGACCTAAACAGTTTAGATGATCTGAACAATTGTTTGTATCTTTCTCTAGTACCACTATGGGTAGATCAGTGGCCAAGGTAACTCTTTACAGATGGTTGAGAGAATGTATATCTTTCATCTACAAGAACCTGAATATGAAACTCCCAAAACCAGTCAAGGTGCATTCTACTAGATTGGTGGCAACTTTTGCCGTCTTCCACGCCAAAGCTTCTATGTCAGAAATTTGCACGGCTGCAACTTGGGCCAAGCCTCATACCTTTATTATGCATATGAAAAAATTGGATATGGTCACTGGGGCAGAGCATCCTTTGGTTCTATGGTGCTCAGGAATGTCCTTCCGTAAGACCTCCCAGGGTACAAGGTAGCTGGGGACTCTGTCCCATCAGTCAAGAATAGATGAAAGTTGACAACAACAGATAAAGAAGTTATGTCTTACCATAACGTTCCATCTGTGTTGTCGATCTTCATCTATTCTTGCCCCCTCCTTCAGGTTTCTGGTGGAACCTTCTGGCTTCTTATTGTTTTAGGCACCTTGGACAAGGCTTCTGACCTATATTACTCTATTTTTCTGTCTTTTGGAAACTCAATCTGAGGTAATCAGGAGAGGGGCATTGTGGGTAGACTTGCAGCTTGAGAGATTTTTTTGGCTGATGTGAGCTACAGAACAGCCAGATCGGTTCAGATGATCAGAATCGTAACCCATCAGTCAAGAATAGATGAAGATAGACAACACATACGGAACGTTATGGTAAGACATAACTTCTTTTTTCGAATGTACAACAGGTCTGTTAGTGCTGCATCGGGGGAAGCTTTTCAGGCTAGGCATAGGTTGCCTTTCAGCAGCCTGTAAGGAAATGAATGTTGGGACATTGATCTGAGGCAGTCTGTATAGGACTTGTTATGTACCCCTTTATTCTTTTTGTGAGAAATCTCTGTGGATGCCCCAATTGCTGCATATGCCTAGTGTAGTACATACAGAAGGGGGCATTGCATTCAATGCTAGTTCTTATGAGGGCAGAGGACAATGGGACAAAGACTTCTTGGGACCTAGATGCCATACCTTTACTTACAAGTTTTTCAGCATGGAATGATATCCACACAACACTAGAAGCATGTTGGTCAAATGCCAAATTTCTATCTACATGTGTTCCCAAGTTCCTCACTACAGGGCCTACTCTCAGAGGTGTATTGTCAGTGTGGTAGTTTGAAGGGGTAACCATCTTGTTGAAAGATACTGTGATGCACTTCTTAGCACTGAGTTTTAGCTTATGACTCTGACACCAGTTATTAGTCTGCATTTGGCCCTCTTGGACTATATTAGTATCTTGGGGAGAAACGATGACTGCTCTCAATTTGCAATCATCTACAAACTTGTTCAGCCAGAGGTCCTTCATGTTAGTCTTGACATCAGAGAAGTAGATGCCAAACAGCAGTGGTCTCAGCACTAAGCTTGTAGAACCCCACTAGTAACCAGCCTTTTTGTGGAGATAGATTCCCCTTTTCTAACGACTTGGGTCCTGTCAGTGAGCCATTTGACTACCGAGTGGGTGACATAAGAGTTACTACCTAATTTAGTTAGCTTGTTTGCAATGCCCAAGTAGGGTATTATGTCAAATGCCTTGGCCAGGTTGAGCTACTCATGATGTACTGATTTGCCCTCACCTTTCACTTAGGTAACCTTCTCAAAAAAGTCCTCCAGGTTTGGCAGACAAGACCTGTCCTGATCAAAACCAAACTGACTAGGCCCCAGTGTTCATAGATTACTTATATCATCATTTATGATATCCATGATTATCCTCTCCTAGCCTTGCACAACAGGCTGATCATGGCTAGTAGTTTCCTGGGACCATGGATGGGCAGACCATGTGCAGTGGTATAACCATTGCAGTCCACTATTTATTAGGTACAAAGCTTGTTTAGAAGCTGTGGTTGAAGTAGTACTAGAAAATCCTATTCAGAAAAGTGGAAAAGATACTGTTCCTGGAGCCAGTCTCAAGGGATGGCCACAACTGTGCCCAGCTTACCTCATATACTAGATTACGAACAGTATTTCCACTTTTCTGAATAGGAGTTTCTAGTACTAGGCCTCCTTGCCTCAAGAATGACATCCATAAGCCTGCCTAGCCTGGTCTGCAAGGCTATGGAGCACATCATCATGGAACTCATTAACAAAGACATTGGGAACCTCCAAACACTTGACCCGACCCAGTTGCCATCTCAGCTCATTATAATACTGAGCCACTCCTTTTCTCTCATCCTCTGGTAAAACAGTTCCTTAGAGGGGCCAAAAATTTTAGACCCCCCAGGAGAGCTCCCACTCCAGCCTGGGACCTTAACTTTGTATTGGAAAAACTTACACTTCCCCCCTTTGAACCGGCTGCTACAGCAGAGTTGAAATTCCTCTCATGGAAAACAGCTTTACTTCTAGCCATCACTTCAGCAAGAAGAGTGTCTGAACTGCAGGCCCTTATGGCAGTGGAACCTTCATTATCTTCCATATGGACAGGGTTTCCCTCAGGGCTAACCCATCTTTTATGCCCAAGGTGGTGTCTAGTGTGGCTTTAAATCAGTCCATTCATTTTCCTACTTTTTTCCTTAATCCTCAAAATAAAGGGCAAAGGATACTGCATTCTCTAGATGTGCACAGACAGCTTAGATTCTGTTTGAACAGGAATAAGCCTCTCAGAAAATCTGACCAGCTGCTAGTCAGCTTTGCTGCAGGGGCAGAGGGGAAGGCCATTTCAAAGCAAACCATATCTAAATGGATAGCACACTGCATCCATTTCTTCTACAAGCACCATGGAAAACCTACCCCACAGGGGATAAGAACACATTCCACTAGGGCTACATCTACCTCTACTGCATTTCTCAGAGGAGTCCCTACCAGGGACATCCTGGAAGCTGCAACCTGGAGCTCAGTACACACTTTCACCAAGCATTACCACTTGCGTATCTTTTCAAAATCCAGAGCTGGATTTGCCAGGCCTAATGCTTCTTAATCTACCTCCACCCTTCCTTAGCTTTGGGAATCAACCCAAATGTGATGACTGCAACAGTGAAACACAAAGAACATAGTTCAGTTGTGTACACTTACCATAAATGTAGATGTTCGAGTATACTCATTGTGGCAGTCCTGGTTACCCTCCCTCCAGCCCCCTGATTGTCTTTGCTTTCAACTATCCTTTTTGGTTTGGCATTTCTTTTGCTACGTGTATTTGCTTTTTGCTGGGGGTATTTCACACCATATAATTGATTCATATTTTGGGGACACCTGACATCTGGGGCAAGAAGAACTGATGTAGTGGCATTGGCTGCATGTTTTATACCCCTGACGACCTGACGTCATGGAAGAAACGACAGCATCCGACACAGAAATCCCAAGACTCTGGTATTCAGGCTGGCTGAGGGCTACCTGCAGGCAGATAACCTAAATGTGATGACTGCAACAGTGAATACACTCGAACATCTACATTTATGGTAAGTGCACACGACTGTATTTTTCAGAGAAAAATTATCTCAAGGAAGCAACAAACAGCATTTTACTCTTAAAAATAAAAGTAATTGCTGATACGAGTGCATCTTTGTGTGGTTGAATTAATACACCCTCCAGGTATCATACTTTGTGCAGGTGAATAATTACAACATTCTGACTTACAAATACCAACTTCTCAGAAAAATCAAGATCCAGAATACCATAATTAGTACTTAGCAGATGTTCTTCGTGTTTCACTGTTGCAGTCATCACACTTGGGTTATCTGCCTGAAGGTAGTCCTCAGTCGGCCAGAATACCAGAGACTTAGTATTTCTGCGTCGGATACTGTCACTCCAGGACTGACGTCAGGTCGTCAGGGGTATAAAAACAGGCAGCCGACGCCATTACATCAGTCTTTCTTGCCGAGGAGTCAGAAGCAGTCCGCAAGTGCCAGTTGGCCGCTACCTGAATTTTCATTTACGAATTTAATAATCCTGAAGTCTTCTAAAGCTAAGTACCCTGTTAGGGATGCTTTTTTTTGCTCTAACCGATGTCAGAAAAAGTTAACGATTGTCTTGCCTGTGGAAAGCAAATACCTCACAGAGATTTTCATTCTTACTTCGCTGTCGGTTTTGTGCCTTATTTAATGTCCGAATCATTCATCGTTGGGCTCTCTTTGTAGCTAAATTCTTTCGCTCTCAGTCTCCGTATTCTGAAATGGCTTTGGTAAGCCATCTGACTACCAATATTCCAAAAAAACATAAATATAAAGACAGAGACAGACCGCATAGGTCCAAAGCTGCCGACGATGCTTCCTTTAAGCTAGTCGCTAGTCTGCCTGTACTCAGTGAGGCACTTTTGCTGCCCCTGATGCCCACTTCAGTGGATTCGCAGGCCACTACTGAGACCCATTTGGAGTCCAGTATGCAGTGAGACTCTTCATCAACTGTGGAACCTGTGGATGTCTCTACCTTGGATGGGTCCAGAGCCACTGAGCAGGCACCGGCTTCTGAGGCAGTTATTCACTCAACCGATGTTCGACTCAAACCAACGACTTCTTTTTTAACCAAAACTACTGAGTTTCTTAGGCACAGAGTATGCACTACGCCTAGAAAACCGATGACCAAAGCACATGCTCCTGCTCCTATGCCACAAAAACAAATGCTTAGAATGGCTGAAGATCTTATTACGCTGATTAGGGAAAGTCAAACTTCCCCTGCTAAGAGACAAAGAGTCCAGTCCCCTTCAGCTTCTACAGACCAGGAGTCTGATGACTCTGAAATTTTTGATTATGAAGACATGCCCTTATGTGCTTATGAGGATTCAGATGCAGAGGAACCCATTCCCTCTGCCTCCCGTCCAGAGGATTTTTCTTTTGATGAAACCTTGAATACCTTACGAGAGCATTTCCACTGGGAATGCCAAGACTATCCTCAGTCCAAAAAGAGACTCAGAGAATTTCTAGAGCTGCCTCAACACAAGCCCTTAGCAATACCCCCTGTCCTGGATGTTGTAGATGATGTTTTTATGGAATCCAGTCTTACTCCTGACACTTTACCTCCTGCCCCTAGGAAACCAAACAGGTACTACAGAGTACCTAACACTCACAAATTTATTTTCAAAAATCCTACTGCTGACCCAGAGATCATTTCCCAGGGGCCTAAAGGTATCAAGGCTACTACAGCCAAGAATCCCACCCATTCGGACAGGGATTCCAGAGCTTTGGACAGATGGGCTAAGAAGGTATATACCTCTGCATCTCTTGCTATTAGGGCATTGAATTGTCAGTTTTACATACTGAAGTACCAGCAACATGTTATGGAACTTATTAAACAAAAAGTGGCAACCTTTTCAGACTGTGCAGAAAATAAAGAATTGCAGGAGCTTATGCACTCTGCAAGCCAAGTCAGCAAGCATACTTGCAGTGAGGCTTTGACGCCCTAGAAGCATCTTGCCGGGCAGCTGTCACTGGCTCTGTACTGAGAAGACATGCTTGGTTGAAGGAGCAGACCTTGCCAGACCATGTCAAATCAAAGTTACTAGAACCTCCTTTGAATAAGGACTGTTTGTTTGGCACCAAAGCAGAAGAGGTTCTTAAAAAGATGGAATAAAAAGCTAAGTCTATGCAGACTGTTAAAGAATTCTTACAAATGTAACCCCCTAGATTCAGTAGGCATTGCCCTTCCAAACACTGGTCCTTTCCAGCCCCCTGCAGGCCTTCTCAAACCAGACCCAAGGGAAACAGTCCACCCAGACTTCAGTCTCAGGGTATGCAGAGATCTAAGCAATGGAGTGCCCCCACTCCTAAAGCAGGGAGTGGTAAGCCACCTCCTTACGGAAAAAGCTCACAATTACTTCTTTACACCACTCCCCAGCCCTGCCCAGTTGTTTGTGCCCTTAGGAGGAAAACTTGCCCTTCATGCAAAAAACTGGATGTCCATCACTCAGGACCGGTGGATCCTCAACATTGTATCCCAGGGGTACAAATTTTTTTTCCATTCACTGCCAACCCCAAGCGGGTTTCCAGACCTTCCTCCAAACCAGTGGGCAGAGGCTCAAAACCAAGTACTTTCTCTGCTCAATATCAGAGCTATTCAGCCGGTTCCAGTAGAACAGAGGGGTCAAGGATTCTACTCCAGACTTTTCCTGGTACCCAAGAAAGAGGGCTTTTGGCACCCAATCCTGGATCTTTCCATTCTCAACACCTTCCTGGTGGTACCAAAATTCTTACCCTGCAACAGCTTCTTCCTATGCTAGCCAAGGATGCCTGGTTAGTCACCCTAGACTTAAAATAAGCCTATCTGTATATCCCCATAAGGGAATCATGCAGGAAGTATCTGCATTTCAGAGCAGGGTCTATGCATTATCAGTTCTCTTCACTTCCCTTTGGCTTATCTACTGTGCCCAGAGTATTCACAAAATGCCTGGCTCCAGACATTGCATACGACAGGCAGAAAAATATCCAAATTTATCTGTACTTGGATGACTGCCTGATTCAGGCGGACAGTCAGGAATTGCTGCTGTAGCACCTGACATTTGTGAAAAACCTAACTTCCTTGGGGTACACCATCAATGAAAAGAAATAAAAACTGGTACCCAGTCAAAATATTGTATTCCTGGGAACAAGCTTGGATACAACTTCCCAGAGGGCATTCCTCACCTCAGAAAAACAAGTCTATCTGACAGACTACTTCAAATAAATGGCCACCAGAACCCAGCTATCTGCAAGAAAAATACTGCAAGCCCTAGGGCTCATGGCCTCATGTATACTGCTGATTCCATATGAAAGACTGCATATGAGGAAACTCCATTGGTACTTAAAAGGTCTGTGGTGCCAACATTCTCAGGACCTGGAAACAGTCATTCTTATCATATCCTGTCTAAGGACAGAGTTCCTCTGGTGGGCAGAAGCATACAACCACAACAAGGGACTGCCATTTAATCAACCACAAGCCACACAGACCCTAACCACAGACTCATCAGACTATGCCTGGGGGGCACACATGGACGGAATATGTATTCAGAGCCACTGGAGCCCAATTCAAATTTATCTGCACCTCAACCAAAAAGAGATGCTAGCTGTACAGAATGCCCTGACAGCTTTCAGATCCCTAATCCTTCCAGGACAACTGCTAATAAAAACAGACAGCACCACAGTTATGTGGTACATCAACAAGCAGGGGGGAACCCATTCCTATTCACTCTGCAGGCTAGCCAGGGCCCTGTGGAACACAGCCTTGGACATTCAAGTCCATCTGCAAGCTCAGTTCCTGCCAGGCAAACAAAACTTACTGGCAGACGACTTAAACAGAAATCTCCTAGACCCACACGAGTGGCAATTGGAGCACAGAACCTTCAACCTTCTGATCCAGAAGTGGGGGACCCCAGAGGTAGATTTCCTTGCCTCCCCCTACAACCACCAGCTTAGCAAATTTTGCACCAGGAATCCTCACAGCAGGGCCTGGAAAGTGGATGCCCTATCTTTTCAGTGGGTAAATCTCTCAATCTATGCCTTTCCCCCCTGCCCCTCATTTCAAGAGTATTACTCAAGATAAAACAGGAGAGACCAAGGACAATTCTGATTGCCCCAGACTGGTCACTCCAGCACTGGTACCCACTCCTGCGCAGCCTGACATCAGTGCCACCCTGGCACCTACACCAGAATCCAACCCTCCTCTCTTAGCAGGAGGGACAGATTCTGCATCCACAACTACAAAACCCAAATCTTGCAGCCTGGCTTATTCCTTGAATTTTTTCCCAGCGACCTTAAGCAAACAGGTGCTGGACATCATTCTTGAAGCCAGAAGACCCATTACAAGAAAATCGTATGCTGATAAGTGGAAAAGGTTCTACTCATGGATTCAATCTAAAGGAGAGGACACAACACTGCCCTCTCTGCCTCTTATCCTGGATTACTTAGCAGATCTACTCCACAAAGGCCTGTCCTTCTCCTCCATTAAGATACATGCCTCAGCCATTTCTGCTCATTACAACACTGAGCCACCTCTCTTCTCACAGCCTCTTATCATACAGTACCTGAGAGGGGCAAACAACTTAAGGCCACCAAGGAGAGCACCCACTGCTGCTTGGGGCCTTAACTTTGTACTGGAAAAGCTCACACGTCCTCCCCTTTGAACCTGCTGCATCAGCAGAGTTAAAATTCCTCTCTTGGAGAACAGCCTTGCTTCTAGCCATCACTTCAGCTAGAAGAGTGTCTGAGCTACAAGCACTGATGGCTGTGGAACCCTTCATTATTTTCAATGCTGACAGGGTTTCCCTCAGGATTAACCCTTCCTTTATGCCTAAAGTGGTGCCCAGTGTGGCTCTCAATCAATCCATCCATTTGCCAGACTTCTTCCCTAATCCTCAAAATAAAGGGGAAAGGATCCTGCACTCCTTGGACGTGCACAGACAGCTCAGATTCTACCTTGATAGGACTAAGCCCTTCAGAAAATCAATCCAGCTACTTGTCAGCTTTGCAACAGGGGTAGAGGGCAAGGCCATTTCAAAGCAAACTATTTCTAAATGGATAGCACACTGCATCCATTTCTGCTACAAGCACCATGGGAAACCAACAACTCAGGGGGTTAGAACACATTCCACTAGGGCAACATCTACCTCTACAGCATTTCTCAGGGGAGTCCTTACCAGGGACATCTTGGAGGCTGCTACCTGGAGGTCTGTACACACCTTCACCAAGCATTACCACCTGCCTATCTTTTCCAGATCCAGGGCAGGATTTGCTACAGCAATCTTGCAAGGCCTACTAGCCAGCCCTAACTCTTCTTGACTGCCTCCTCCCTTCTTCAGCTTTGGGAATCCACCCATGTGTGATGACTGCAACAGTGAAACACGAAAAACATAGTACAGTTGTGTACACTTACCATAAATGTAGATGTTCAAATGTATTCACTGTTGCAGTCTGGGTTTCCCTCCCTCCAGCCCCCTGGTTTTCTCTTTGTCTCTCTCTCTCTCTCTCTCTCTCTCTCTCCTATCTTTGGCCATTACTAACCCCTTCTGGGGTATTGGTGTTGATATTTCATTTTTACTGGTGGTGTTTTCCCCACCATAACCTAACTCCCTATTTGGGGGGCTCTTGTCATTTGGGGCAAGAAAAACTGATGTAATGGCATCGGCTGCCTGTTTTTATACCCTTGATGAACTGACGTCAGTCCTGGAGCGGCAGCATCCGATGCAGAAATACTAAGTCTCTGGTATTCGGGCCGACTGAGGGCTACCTGCAGGCATATAACCCAAGTGTGATGACTGCAACAGTGAATACACTCGAACATCTACATTTATGCTAAGTGTACACAGCAGTACTTCTTTTTTACTGTAGCCAGCACTTTCCTCTTGATTACAAAGAAAAATGCATTCCATTCATTAGTGTATCTTTATGTGCTTGAATTAATAAAGCCTCTAAATGCTGTGCTTCATTTAACTAAATAAAAACAGTATTCAGCTACACAAAGAGTAGCATTGTAGGACAGTCAGGGTAATATAAGTTTAATTTAGGATTGCCTGTGCACAGCATAGAATTTTAAGTGTTTGGAATTAGATTGTTAATGAGTAAGAAAATGGTAGGGATTTTGCTTTTGTCCTCTTCATCAGTATCTGTAACATGATGAATTATGAGCTGATGGCTAACCATGACCTGTTTATTGTGTGTTCAAGACATGGTTGTCAAGAAATTCACCGTGACCTTAAGCAGGGGTTGCTTAACATTTGTTAAGTTTGGGTCTTGTGCTGTAGTAATGCTTAACTGATTTACCTTTTCCCGGATATTACATCATAATTACTTCACTCTGTACACTACATAACAACCCCCCCCCCAAAAAAAAACAAAAACTAAACTCCTCTTCTTTAATCTGACTCATAAGTCCTCTCCACTTGATTTCTCAGTTGCATCCACTAATGGTACCATTATATCACCCGAGCCAACCACCAAACTATTGGGTATCACCATTGATAACAATCTGAACTTTGACACCCATATCAACAATACAATAAAAACTGTCAACAAAAAACTTGGCTCCCTCTATAGGATTAAACCTTACCTTTCCCCCACAGCTAGAACAACCATAGCTCACACTCATCTGATCTCTACTCTCCTCTATGCCTCACCTATTTTTACTAACCTTTCTAAAAATAACCTCAGCAAACTGGAAATTTCCTACAATAACATCGCTAGATTTGCAACAGGAAACCCTTACAGAACCCATCACTGCATAAATATAAAGCAGCTAGGATGGCTTGAACTACAAAACATGATTAAATTCCATCAACTAACCATTGGCCATAAAACTCTCTATAAACCATTCATTACTTCTATTCTATCTACCCTCATAACTCCATATACAAATCTGAAATCACTACGTTCCTCACACAAAAATCTTCTACATACCTCTAAACCTAACAACAAGGCTGGTGAATCTCTCTTCTCTAATGCTGTCGGAAAAGCTTGGAATCTTCTCCCCAGTAACCTTTCCTCTCTTCCCTCTCTATCACTCTTCAAAAATAGACTAAAACTCTACCTTACAACACACTGGTTGTGTCCCCGGACTAAACCTGACTAGGCATTTATCCGTCTGATTAAACTTAGCTCTGCTCATCCCAGACTACTCATATGCTACTATATATTCTGTTATAGATTTTTCTCTTAAACTACACTGTGTCTAGTCTCTCTAAATACTTCCTACTGAAGAATAAATAAAAAAAAAAAAAGTATTCTCTTATATGAAATTTTTATTAGGAAATGTTTTTGAATGGCTAACCATAGCTGAAATGTACCATGATCCTGTTTACAGAAATGCAACAAAATGTAATGAATGAGATGAGTATCTGTAAATTTAGCTGTATTTGTAAATGTCTCATATTATAAATGATATTGTGTTTTTTTGTATTTGTTGGAGCTTTTCTCCCCGGGTTTCCACTGAAAATGGACATATCCAGTTGGACTAGCCCGGTCAACAAATGTAAAATAAATAAATAAATAAACATATAAATAGGTTCACTGATATCCATGGAAAACAGTTGTATTAAACAAAACACAGTGAGGTATCTAGAAAATAAATAAATTAAATGCAGTGAATGAACCCTAAATTGCAGCTAATGCATTAAAGAAATGTTTGAGTTAAAATAAGTGATCACAAATAAGTCACAAAAAGTAGAAGAATCACATATTTCATTGTTTATGTATTTACTTACTCTACCACATTCAGTCTGGTACTGTGACTAAAAAAATATTTGTTTACTGTTTTCCTTTAGGCCTAATGTATGTGGATCCACGTATAATGCATATTGTTGTCCGGGGTGGAAAACATTACCTGGTGGAAATCAGTGCATTGTCCGTAAGTTAATCCAGTGTTTTAATTCCAGTTATGAGACATTATTTAATGGATTGTTTTAATTTACTAACGGGCACAATTATTATTTTTCAGCAATTTGCAGAAATTCTTGTGGAGATGGGTTTTGTTCACGACCAAATATGTGTACATGCCAGAATGGCCAGGTAGCACCATCCTGTGCTTCCAGTAAGTGTTTACTGCTTTAACCTAGCTTTTGTAAGACATGTAAAAGTGTTGTTTTAAAAAGACAATTATTTACTTCTGGCGTAACTGTTCAGTCACTGTTTTTTTTAACAAATGCAATAAATGTTAGTTAAGTAAAGTTAAGAATATGTGGAAAGATAATGACGAAAATACTGAGAGAGGCAGTAATATATTAATACTTCCATATTTTTAACAAATGTTTTATTCATCCCTATGTCAGAATATAACCATTATCTCCTTTAACTACCATGAAACTCTTTAAATATGTTTAATTACATGAAAAGCAAATACTAAAGAGGCATTCAATGTACTTTTATGCTGCTACTTCTTCTGGGTCAGTCGTGAGAAGATTTGCTTGGCTTCATTTTCAAAACATTCCAAAGATGTTAAAACTGATATATATATATATATATATATATATATATATATACTTCTCTTGGCAAGGAAGCTCTTTTTAGCTCCTCTGTAGCTAAGGTACTTAAGAGGTGTGGTTCGGGAGGGGAGTTAATTCATTGGGTGACCCAAATCTTTCAACTCTCCTGTTTTTAAGCAAATAAAAACTTTCCTTCAATCTCTGACCACTTTTGCAAAAAGAAACTCAAGCAGCAAGGTTCTTCCAAATATGATTTTAAAAAGCAGTGGCAAGGAGGCTTCAAAAATAAAAGTAAAGCCTGTGAAAACTAAGGACAGTCCACAAAGTCAGAATGACTATTTGCCTCTTCAGGCTCCCACTTTGGCAATCTCTTTCTTTCTGAGTCTTCATCTTCCTTTGTGGCCCAAGATGGCTTCAGACAAATGGGTTAGTAAAAGTAATTCAGCAGGGGTATGCCTGGCAAAGGAAATCCGTCCCTCCTTTCCAGGGGATTCATACTTGGCCAGTAAACCATATCTCCCTGTTAGCAACAGTTCTGCAACTTATGCTTTTGCAGGGATTGCCTGCCTGCTACGCGGGCAAAGGGTTTAATTCAAGGATGTTTTTCTGGTGCCAAAGAGAGAAAGGACTTGGAGGCCTGTACTGGACCTCTCCTTTCTAAACCTTTTTGTCAGGGTCCCAAAGTTCAAAATGTTATCCATTTAGTCCCAGTAACCTCTTATCCTTTTACTATCTTTCGTGGTAAATCTGGATTTAAAAGATACCTACCATCACATTCCCATTGACAAACAGTTCAGATGTTTCTTAAGGTTTTCTGTATCTGCTTTATATTATCAGTTCTCTGTCTTACTCTCTGGACTATGTACTGCTGCAATGGTATTCACTGGCTCCAGTAATTACTTATTGCAGATTTCAAGGCATTCACATTTTCTGTATTTGGATGATTGCTTATATTTAGAGACTATGTTTCCAGTTGTCAAGAGTCCGTAGAAATTATTAAGAATGTTCCCTCATTCTGGGTTTTCAAGTGAACCTACAAAAATCTTCTCTCTCCCCTTTTCACAGACTTGTTTTTTCTGAGATGTCTGTTAGATTCCACCATGGGAAGAGCTTTTCTTCCTCCAGACAAAGTACAGATGCTCCATAGGTTCATCCCAAGTTTTTTTCCAGTGGATACCAGGTTTCTGAAAGGGAATTTCTCAGTATTCTGAGAACATGGTATCTGTGATTCTTATGATTCTCCTTGCTAGACTTCATATGAGAGAAATCCAGTGGTACCTCAGGAGACTCTGGATTCAGCATCTTCACCCTTTATCTTTTCAGGTCCGTATTCTGGGTGTTGTAAGGTGGGAGGTTCTGTGGATTCAGACCATATCTCTTGCAGTCTGGGGGTCCCCTTCTCCCTTCAGCCTCCTCTCCAGACTTTCACTAAAGATGCTTCCAGACTTGAAGTAGAGAGATGTTTCCAAAGGTATAAAACTGCAAGGTCTGTAAAACCCTGCAGCAGACAAGCTATGTAGGACCAGGATAAACCCTCACTAATGGAAACTTCATCTGGGTCTTCCAAGAATTAATCCACCTGTGGGGGAGCTCCTCAAGTAAACTTGTTTGCCTCTTCTTAGAGCAGACAACTAATGAAATTCTGCTCCAGGATTCCTTCCAAACAGGCTTGAAAGACAGATGCCTTGTCATTCCCATGAATGTTGTTGTGTGCCTTTTCACCCCTTCCACTGATTTTCAGGGTTTTTTCCCCAAAGATTGTGGTGGTGACTCCCTTTTAGCTAAGGTAGCAGTGGTTCTCTGTTCTTTTGGAAATGGCCAGGAGCAATTACTACAAGCTTTCTCACAGAGTGGGTCGTTTTCCACAAGAACAGGGGTGTTTGAAACACCTGATCCCACTCAACTTCATCTGACTACCTGAACGGTAGGGTCTTAATTCCCTTTAGGCACCTGTTTACTGAGGACATGCAGCAGTTACTAATGGAGCCAAGAAAACCTGCTACTAGAAAATAATGTATTAACAAATGGAAGATGTTTTCTAGTTGGTGCCAGCAACACAGTCAGAACACAGTCAGGGGTAGTGTTTTTCTGGTTTTACAATACTTGTGTGAGTTGCTGTCTTGTGCCCTTCCTTACTCCTGCATAAGGGCTCATTTGTCTACAGTTTCAGCATTTCTGCTCATGGATCCCCCTCTCTCAAGGCATTCTTATGTAAAAATGTTTTGAAAGGAGTTTTGCCTAAGTGACCTTCAAGAAGACCGATGACTCTTCCTTAGGATCTTAATTTTGTTTTAGAGAAGTTAACACTCCATTTGAATCAGCTAATCAGACTAACTTGATATTCTTAACATGGAAAACTGATATTGAATGCTCTGACCTTGGCAGTAAGAGTATCTGAGTTCAGACCTCCCAACTCTACTGAATTACTCATTTTTTACCGAGTTTTGGGGTCCAAATAATGGGGTGCCATGATCCCGAGTGGCACCCCTTCATTTCCGATTTTTTCCAACTTTATTTTTAAATTTTTTTCTTTCGCTTTTTCAGCTGATGTCATCATATGCACAATGACATCAACTCTGTCAGCCTGTCGGAATTGAGCTCAAGTGCACACATTTCTGGCTGGCCGCTTCACTGTTTGAAAGGATCTGACTGCGAGCGTCAGCTTAATGTATTTGAATTGCGAGCGAGAATGCAGATTTATCAGCTTGCTACAGAGTTCAGCGTTATCAGCTTTAAGGTGTTTACTGTATGAAAGGATCTGACTGTGAGCGTCAGCTTAAGGTATTTGAATTGCGAGCGGGAATGCAAATTTATCAGCTTGCTACAGAGTTCAGCATTATCAGCTTTAAGGTATTTACTGTTTGAAAGGATCTGACTGCGAGCGTCATCTTAAGGTATTTGAACTGCGAGCAGGAATGCAGATTTATCATCTTGCTACAGAGTTCAGCATTATGAGCTTTAAGGTATTTACTGTTTGAAAGGATCTGACTGTGAGCGTCACCTTAAGGTATTTGAATTGTGAGCAGGAATGCAGATTTATCAGCTTGCTACAGACTTCAGCGTTATCATCTTTAAGGTATTTGTGAAGCATTATTGCAGAGTTATCAGATAGAATTTAATTTAGGCTTTGTATTTATAGTTACGTTGCAGATTTATCAGCTCAGCTTAAGGTATTTGTGAAGCATCACTGCAGAGTTGTTAGAACGAATTTCAACTTGGTATTTAGAACAAGTGTGTGTGTGTCTGTGTGTGTGTGTGTGTGTGTGTGTGTGTGTGTGTGTGTGTGTGTGTGTGTGTGTGTGTGTGTGTGTGTGTGTGCCCCCAGGTGAATACACCTGGTGGCTAGAGGTACTCAGACTCAAACCCTGCAACTTGGGTACAGGGTAAAAAGAGCCTAGTATCCCTAGCCACCACCACTTGTGAATTTATGCCTTATATTTTTGTTCCTCATTAAATCTTTGGTTTTCAGGATTCCCCATTAAAATCTGTGTTTTTTAGGATTTTTGTGGCAAATCACTGAAAGATTGGATTCACTAAATAATGACAGGCATTTGAATTTCAGAGTTCATATTCTTCAGAAAATAAATGGTAACACAAAACCTTTTTATTCTAACAATTTTCTAAGTTTATAAGATGATTATTGGAATTTGTCCCTATTTTGGGTCTGTATTCCCTCATTATTGGCTTTGTCAATGTTTTTTTGTGCTAAGACGTGGTGTATTCCCCCATTATTGGCTTTGTCCTGGTTTTTTGTGCTAAGAGGTTAAGAGTTATGGTGAGAAGTGAGAACTGAATTCAGTAAATGATAACCATTTAAGTTTCAGGCTTCCTATCTTTCAGGAAACTGCTGATTTGGCATAGTGGTATGTTGCTCTGACTGTAGTGCATAGAGTCCTGAGTTCATGACTTGGAAGTGAAATGCATGGTGTTAACACATTTTATTTTATCAAATTTCTAAAATTATACAAGCAATGTTTAAAATGTGTCCCTGGTTTCTGGCCTTTTGTCCCCCCCCAAAAAAAAAAATGAAATTGAAAATAAGTGCGACAAGCTGTGCAAGATGCCTATGGCTTACACTACTGTCATTCTATTTGTGTATATATATATATATATATATATATATATATATATATATATATATATGTGTGTGTGTGTGTGTGTGTGTGTTTTTGTGGAAGTAGACTTTTATGATGGAAATATTCTGAATTTGGCAGTTTTGTAATTATTTGTTCATGCATTTTGTTTCATTGCCTAATGGAAAAATGTTCAAACAATAAATTTGAAATTGTGCTCTAACTTAAGTCTAATAAGTGTGCTGTATTATACAAGGAATATAATTTAATAAAGTCAAGAAGGTGTATCAAGTAATGGATGTATGTTCCTTGTTTTGTGTGCAAGGGGCCTATGATTTGAAAACAGCCCAAAAGTAATCTTTAGCCACCACTGGCCAGATGCATTTTCTTTGGATGTGGTGCGGGTATCAATGCTGTTTCAAAGAATGTGAGTTTCAAGGGCACAGAAGTTTTAATGCCAAGTCTATTTTCATTTTGAGACAGTATTGCTTTGTTTAGCAGATATCTATTAGTGTTTGTGCATTGTGTTATAAAATGTAAAAATAAAATCCAAATAATCATTGTAGAAGTAAATCAGCAGTATGCATGCACACATTAGTGTTTATGTTAAATGGGGTGAAATAGCCAGGTAATGGGAAATTGGAATGGCTGCAGGGAGACTCTGGTGACATATTTTGGTTGTCTGTTCTTCAGTTTGTGTTTGAAAGTTGGTATCCCACAATTCCATTGGAGTGGGCAGGGTTACGTAATTATGTACGCAAATTTTACGGTAACCAGCATACAGATTTGTACCTATTTTTCATGGGCCTTCTCCATATTTTTGATGTTTCCAGATTGAGAGGTATGTCTGAGTTGCAAGCTCTAATGATGTGTCAACTGTATCTCATTTTCCACAAAGACAGGATTTCTCTGAGAACTAATCCTTCTTTTATGCCTAAAGGGGTGCCTGATTTTACTTTCAGCCAAATTATCCAGCTACATTTTCTTTACTGAACCCAAAAACAAGGGAGAAAGTATACTCCATACCTTAGATGTCCACAGACAATTTGAAAACTATCTTGACAGAACAAAATCTTTCAGATCTGCTGTTCATTTCTTAATTTCTTGTGACAGTAAAAAGAAGGGACAAGCTGTGTCTAAACAGACTATTTCCAAATGGTTGCCTCAGGCTGTTATCTTTTGCTATTTTCACCACAACAAAACTCTTCCAGGCAGGGTCAAGACTCACTCTACAAGGGTCTTGTCTTCATCTATGGCTTTTTGGAAAGGGTTGCATTCTGGAAATATTCTAGAAGCAGCAACTTGATTTACTGTACATTCTTTTACAAAGCAGTATAAATTTGAGTACTTTTCCATGTGTAGTTCAGGCTTCACTAGGACCATTCTCTAGGGACTCCAGGACCTCTCCCCTCCCACCTTCCATATAGATAAGGCCACTGCAGCAGTGATCAATATGATGAACTTAGTACAGTTGTGTAAGTAAACATCATAACAGTAGATGTTTGAATAATCACTGCTGCTGCAGCCACACCCTTCCCTCCATTCCTCTTATTTTTTTTTTTGTTGCCAGTGTGTGTGTGTGTGTGTGTGTGTGTGTATATATATATATATATATATATATATATATATATATATATATATATATGCACATACACTTACATATATTATTTTTGCATGTATCTCTGTCTATCTATATAGTTACTCTTAGTTACGTCCTCTCAGAACTCAGCCTCCTTCTCTCAGTAGACATGAAATCTCTGTAGGGCTTGGCAGTCAAACCTGTTTCTGTTTATGCAGCTCAGCTCAAGCTGCCTAATGGTTTGAGTGCATAGAAGATGCCCTGAAGCTTGGAAACTGGTGGGTTGTTATATCTTTGGCAGGATATAACCCATATAGCTAAGGCTACTGCAGCAGGAATCATTCGAACATCTGCTGCTATGGTAAGTTTACTTAGACAAACATACTGTTTTGCACCTTTGTTAAAATGATATAAAACACAAAAATTATCAAACCGCTCAGTAGAAACAATTATGTAGCTATTTACAGTGATAAACTGCTTCTAAGGAGGAAAATCAATTGCTCTGATCAGATTCAGTAAACATACTATTGTAGCAAAGGCCTTGATATCATTTTGAATAAAATCCAGCAGATCAAACCTACAAATAGCCATTCCACCCCTCCCCAGTGAATTAACTACACATAAACTCTAAATGATGTGTTAACATTAAAAAAAAAAAAAAACATTTGTGCTCTTGATATGAAAATAATTTAGTCCTGCAACATTATAGTCCAACTCCAAAAATGAAAACATATTTGTCTAGGGATTAAAGATGTTCCATGCTGCTGACTCTTTCAGTCTCCAAATTTAATTACAACCCATTGGTTCAGCAACATCCATGATTACTCATGGAGAGAAAGCAAGTTGTTGCCTTTGCTGCATCCTGCTTTGGAATAGTAGGAATGGCTCCAAGTTCCTGTTTAGTTTTCTAGGTAAGCAAAGGCTGTTATAATTATTATTATTATTAGTAGTAGTGTTAGTATTATCTTCACCAGAAGTCAATGACTAGTCTGCTGTGGTTTCCTCACTTAATTTCTTGTCTCGTTAATGTTTCTCTTGTAGTAAAAAGAAAGTCACATTTCCACCTGGCATAACCACTTTAAACAGCAGGAAAAAGTAGTCAGAACTTCAATTTTTGCTGTCTGCATAATCATGTTATTGTCAGGGCAGACAGTCTTCACTGCTGTATAAAGGCAATGAAAACCTGAATACCTGCTACTTTAGTAATCTTTCTTGGAACCCAGAAAGACACTCTTGTTTATACTGTAAGTCCATAAGAAACAGAACAAACTGTGTTGGGTTGAAGCTCATTCTTTCTGGTCTGTGTGGATGAAAAAAAAAAAATAGGATCACTCCACTTCATCTCATTCTCCTGGACAGGTATCCCAGTCCAGGTTGCATATATTTTAAGCAGCCGGACCCTTTTACTGTTTCTGGTGGGCCAGCAAATCTTAGATTTATTTATTTTCCAAAGCTTTTTTAACATAGATTCACTCCATTTGACCTCACTTGTCTGTGGATTGAAGCTACATCTTAAAATCCTGGAGCTAATCCAAGTGCCAAGATATAGCTTCTTCAGTCTCTTTCATCATCCCCCCAAAATCAGCTGTTGATTGATTTTTACAAGTTTATTAATCTGACATAGCAGAAGGGAATCTGTCTTTGAAGGCAACTGGTTGAACATATGGAATTGAGTTGCAGAAATTAATCTGGTAAACTAAGCAACTGTTAAAGTTATATAACCATTGCTTGTGGAATACCCGAAGACTAACTGTGTCTTTATAATGTTAGACTTTTTGTTTTTGTTTTTTTTTTAAGTTTCTTTGAGAGCTGGCTTGATGTGCTGCTAGCTGCTCAACATCCTTTCTGGAAGTAGGCTGTGATTGCTTCTTATTGACATCTAAGCTTTCCATTTGCTTCAATTATTGCTCATTTTGTACCTGTGGCATAGCAAAGTAAGAAGTTGCTGTTGCTCTGAGAATCTTCTTCTCCAGGCTTAAAGTATAGTTGTTTTTCTGATTTATTATGACTTTAAAAATGCCATTTTTAACTTGTGCTGGGTAGCAGGACCTGCTTCTTTATTTGACAGGGCTGGTCAGTGCATTTGCTTGCTACACACGTTTGGGTTGACCATTTTTAACCAGATTTGACCATGATAACAATTTCAAATATATCACAGAAGTGTGGTTTTTATTTAATTCAATTGTGTGTGCTTTTAAGGTCCATTTACTCCTCATCTGTTAATACTGTTCAACACGCCAGAATTTTGTCCATTTGTGACACTTTTTTGGCATTTTTTCTAGGGGGAGAGTGAGAGAGAGAGAGAGAGAGAGAGTAGGAAACTGTGGCATTTGGGCATTCTTTTTGCTCCAGATGTAATATACAGCTTTTTCTCTGGATTAGCTTGGACTTTTAAGTCTATTTTTATGTTGTGCTGCACACACACAAAAAAAAAAGAAAGGGGTATCTGTGAATGGTAACTGTATAATGCTGCTTTATTTGGCTAAACTGCTATTTACCGCTGCATTTTTGGTACACACTGCTTCTAGATTGATCAGTTATAACTGAATTTGACCATATTGCACCAGGTGCAGAGACAGGGTGCCTTGTACTCATTGAGGCAATTTGCTTGTTTTAAAGAATTTATAGCTGTTATGTAACATTCGTGGTTGCAGAAGTTTGCTTCTTGTAGTGCAGCTTGATTCTAAGCTGCAATGAATTGCATTCTGCTGCTGCTGCTTACCTAGGCACAACCGTGCAAACCACTTGCTCCTCCATAATGCTTGATTTAGACAAAGTCTACATTCTGGACATTACAGCATAACAAAAAATACATTCCAATACAGACCACATAAACTTTGTTCTGCTCAGCTTTAGAAATCTTAACAGTACATTGCAAGATCTCAAGGCTCTTCTGTAACTTGATCATAGCCATACGTGTGCTGCAGGAGAGACTTGTAAAGCCATTATTTTGTTTTTACCATATTTTAGCAGGTATCATACATTCAGAACAAATGGGCAATGTAGGGAAATATCACTGTTTGTCAGAGACCCAATTATTTTTAGGTAGATTTCCTGTGACCCACAAACAGAACTTAACTGCACTACCTGCTGCTGCTGCTGCTGTGTCTTTCGGCTTTTCCCGGTTAGGGGTCACCACAGCAGAACTCTGGTCCGCTAATGATTGGCAGTTGATTTTTACATGCCGAGTTGCCAGCTCTGACGCACAACCTTCAACGAAGGTACGCCCATTCACACATGTTTCCACGCAGAAGATGCTCTAGCTGAGAATCGAACAAGAAAGCATCCTACTGTTAACTGCACTACAAATTGCAATAATCAAGGCAAGTTATCAACTCATAACCTGCTGCAGGCCAACTTCAATGTCCATGAAGGATCACAAAGGATTTCTAAATGTGCTCACTGATCTACCTGTATATAAAATACCTTTTTGATAGGTTACTTCAAATATAATAGGTGATTACTAAGCTAATGATTCTAGAGGGCCTTTTTAAGTCTGTTCATGCTTCCCATATGTATTGGACAGCTTGTGATACCATAGGTTTTTATAGAGAATATATATAACTTGGGCATCCATCAACTGTAGCACATATACCACAATGACTGGGTACTTCCAGTGATCTCTAGACCTATTAAGTGTTAATTATTTTCTGCAAATGATTAACCAACACACTGGGAGTAAATATCCTCAATCACATCATGTGTACTTGCACTACTCTTTTAGCTTCCTCATCTCTTTTTTAAATAAGAAACATCATTATTGAATTATCACTTATGACATAGGAAGTTCCAGTTACAATCATTATATAATCTTTTACAGTCATCGTCTATCAAACATTATATAACTCATTCAATTCCTGTCTTCCTTTAAACTTCATTCCTCCACTAAAATGTTATTCTGCATGTATTGTTCCTACAATTCCATTTTTTCTATGTAATTTGCTCCTACCCTTTTGTAAAGATTCCACTTCTCTTTCTTTTCTTGCTGATACTATATTCACTACTAGTACGGCTGGCTTAGAATTTGATTTCCATTTTCTAGTAATTGTCTTTGGCAGCATTAAACTTAACAAGGCCGTACTATATCTCAGCAAGGCCGTACTATGACTAGGCATTTCCAATTCTGTATCACAGCTCAAAAAAATTATTTCCTTAGTTACACCAATTTGCTCACCTATTATTTTCTGACAGAGTAGTCTGCAGGGAATTTTTAAAGTCTACTAAATCATTCCACTCCCAAAAATATGTTCTCAGTTACCTCTTTCTTCCCCATCACACCTCCAGCATTTGCAATCTACCTGAGGAAAAATTCATTGGAGTCTGCTTGAGGTATAAAAATACTCATGCAAACACTCCCAAGCAAAGATCCTAAATTTTCCAGATTTTGGTGCATATTTAGGAGCCATACATCCCCTTTGTTTATTTGTTAATTGCTTATCCAATCTCTCTTTCCAATCCTTTCTAACCTTCTCTGATTGATGCTTTTAATTATCATGCAGTGTTTTATATGCCCTACTAATTATACACTTCTGTTCTAGATTCTACTAAAAACTCTGCCAGTGTTGGTCTTTCAGTTAGGATCCTCCCATTCCTTTTTCTTTGCCAGTACTCTGATATCAGTCCTAGATAGGGAAGTAATCTGTAGCCTGCAGTCCAAATAAATTCTTGGTCTCTTCCCATTCTTTTATCTTTCCTTCTCTGATTATTTGCTCCCAGTACCTTGGTTCCTTTGCCAGTTTTCTGTAGTAAATTCCAGCCCTCTGTTGCCTATTCTGTGTACCCTTAATTGCAGACATCCCTATCAGCAGAATCTCTTTTCTCATTTCCCATGTTGGCCTATTTCTTAGAATGCTTTCTGCTATTTTATAAATATAATATTATGTATGATTATTGATGTTATGTTATCCCTATCTCGCCTTCATTCTTGCTATTTGGGTTCAGAGCTGATCCTCAGCTCCGACTCGGCCGTATACTATAGCTCGAGAGCTTTTACTGGCTCAAGCCTAGCCCCTATCCCAGCATGTCATGCAGTAGTTACCCAGATCTCGTTTGCTGCTTGCAGCATCAAGATTGCTCATACTGGCTCAGGCTAAATGTGTTTCTTCTTTTTTACTAATTTCTAACTTTAGACAAGATAGTATTAGTTTTTCTGAAATTTATAGAGTGTTAGAGTGTTTGCTGCTTAGGTTAGCGCCTTTCATTACCTTTCTGCTGCTGTTTTTGTGATTATTGTGGCCGGCATTTTTCTTTAGGCCTTCCTAGTACTTGTGACCCCTTTTTTTATAGTAGAGGGTTCTTGTCCTTTCGGCCCCACGTTTTAGTTAAAGGGCTCCTTTTTCTCTTCTCTCTCTTCTTTACTTTTACAGGAGCAGCCATTTAAGTTAGAGGCTCTCCTTGGTTGGGGGAGTTAGCCGTTTTTAGTTTAGGCTCTTCCCCTTCCATCCTTCCTCTTTCTTTAACAAAAAAAAAAAAAAAAAAAGTTAAAGTTCCACTTATAGTTTATAGTGATAGCAGTTTTATTGTTACTGTCTTTTTTCTTGGTGTACTTAGCTGATAGCATGTCTAAGGATTTCACCAAAGAGACAAAACCTTCAGGTTTTAAAAACTGTGACTCGTGTTACCAAAAGATGTCCCTTACGGATGGGCACACGAGCTGTGTTTATTGCTTAGGGGCTGTCCACTTGCAGGACTCGTGCTCTATATGTCATGCCTTTAGTTCTTGGGTCCTGCACGAGAGAAAAAATAAGTTGATTCTGCGAGGCTTATTGAAAAACCCCTTTGATGCTTTCTCTGAAGATACTCAGCCAGTCAAAAAACAGGATGAGTCTGTTATGCCATCGTCCTTGTTGGCCCCGATTTTGGAGCCATCCAAAGCAAAGGACAAAACTTCGAGTTTGTCGGATCCGAGTGTTGGTTCTGACAAAGCTCTTTCTCCGGTGGCTCCATCAGTAGTCTCGGAGCCAGTCAGGACTCACAAGAGAACCAGGTCTCCCTCTCTGGAACTGGTCTAGTCTGTTCCACAGTCTCCGCTTCTACAATCTATGGCAGGCAGTCTTCAGTCTTCCGCCCATTCCTCTCAGCCATCCAGGAGTCTTTTGGATGATGATGTGGAGAAGGTGGTGAAGAGGCTTCTCAAGACACTGGCAGTAGCTAAATTATTATCGAGCCCAGCCCAGAAGGAAGTGGTGCTGACAGTCCAACCCACACCATTATCGATTCCTCCTCCGTCTCCCTTGAGTTCAGAGCCGGAGTGCATGAAAGTCATTGTGGTGGAACCATCGGTTCTGACTATCACCGGTCTCTCGGTTCCGACGCTCTGATCTCCTCATTATCACAGTGTATCGAGGGATCTGGGGGCCGATGCTCTCTCATCGGCTACAAGGGGGGAAGTGGCATCGGACCGTTGTCTGATCCCACTCTCCTTCTCAGAGCTTCGGTGCAGGTGAGCTCGGCTCCTACATCGGCCTCAGAGCCATCGCTCTCAGTTTGGAGGAGATCTCTGATCTCTTCGGAGCCAGGGACTCTTTTGGGTCGGGAAAGCGGTGCCGTCGAGTTAATGAGTAGCATGCTGTCCTCTGAGACCACTGCACCCTCAGCTTCATTGGCTCCTTCTCCTTCGGTGCTGGTGTCCACTTCAGAACCTCCCCTCCCCCCTAAGTGTAGGGAACCCATGCTGCAGGATGCCCCATTGGGTGACTCCACCTCTTCCGAAACCTCCCCAGAGCACCCCTCAGAGGAGGTCCTTCAGAAGAGAAAATGCAAGAGGAAGCATTTGGACTCCCCTGAGTCTCTCACTTCAAACACGGACTTGGATGACTCAGAAGGGTCCCCATGGTCCCCCTCTGAGGATATCTCTTTTTCAGACATCCTGGAAATCGACAAAGGGGTGGCTGGAAATCCCTTGCCCCTTTTAAGGATGAGTCTGTGTACCTTGATGCATTTGGTTCCCGACCCTCAACCTCTTGGGTGTCTCCACCTTTTGACCTGCTCCTGGCCCTAGTAAGTGGGAAGGGGTGGAGCTCTCCAGAGACTATGGAACCAATTCCGAGGAGGCCCAATAAATTCATAACTTCTTCAGATGATAAGCTTTTTCTGTCAAAGGGTGTGCCTGTTGATGCTATGGTGGCAGCAGCAGCCACCAAGAAAGCGGAAACTTCTTCTTCTGTCCATCAGCTGTACAAAGATTCCCATACGATGGACAGGTATTGGAAGCATATGTTTTCTTCAGCGGCGTTTACCCTTAGGTTACTGAATTATTTGTCCCACTTTACACGCCTTCAGAGGACTCTCCTAAAAGAGTTGGGAGATACCCTTCAGGATCCTACAGCTGAAGGAGCTGCAGGTAAGGCGGATTCACAGCTTGCGACCTTGACTTCTGTAGTTAGCTCCTCCATGTCGCTGATCTCTTACACAGCAGATGCAGTGAGTAGGGCAGCAGGTACAGGGGTTGCTTTGCGTAGACACTCCTGGATGCGCCTTTGTCAATTTGCAGAGCCCTTCAAGTCCTCCTTTACAAACACCCCCTTTGATGGCTTGTCACTGTTCAGGCCTCAGGTAAAAGAGACACTTACCAGGTGTGAACGGGATGGCAAAACTCTCTCTGCTATGGGAGTACATTTTTCCACTCCCTGTAGACCCTACCTCAGAGGTGAGAAGAGTGGGAAGATGTGGTTTCAGAAATCTCAGGGAGTTTCGCCTGACACATGTGGAGATTTTTCCCCCAATGGCAGAGGGGGTAATAATAATGGGAGACCCCGATCTCGCAGGGGGGGGGGCACAGAATCAGGCCGACAGAGACACTTTCTCTGGCAGCCCCTTCCAGCGCTCCAGAAAGGAGGCCTGATTGTCCGCCTTTGGAGGCAGTTGCGGGCAGATTATCCTTGTACCCAAAAGCCTAGCAAACAATCACGGAAGATACATGGGTACTATTGATAATATCCAGTGGTTACAAAATTTCCTTCTCCCAACCACCCATTACAAGAAAACAGCAGTCAATCCCAGATCTTCCACCCAGTCTTTTTTAGATCAAGCAAACCTAGAAGTTCAAAGGTGGCTAGAAAAAAGAGCCATCCAAAAAGTCCCCGCAGACCAAATCGAATCCGGCACTTATTCAAGGTTCTTTTTAGTTCCAAAAAAGACAGGGACTGGAGGCCCATTTTGGATCTCAGCAAACTGAACAAATCAGTAAAGAAAACAAAGTTTTGGATGGTAACACTGCAGTCCATTCTTCCCTTTTTGGGTCAGGATAATTGGATGTGCTCTATCGATCTCCAGGATGCGTACTACCACATAAAAATAGACAGGTGATCCAGGAGGTATCTATGCTTCCAGCTGGGAGCCAGTTATTACCAGTTCAGAGCTCTTCCCTTTGGTTGACCACAGCCTCCAGGGTGTTCACTAAATGCATGGCAATAGTCATGGCTCACCTGAGGCATCTAAGATTCAGGGTGTTTCTATATCTAGACGACTGGCTCCTCACTGCCACCAACAAGCATCAAATCATCGAGGCACTGGACTCCACTATTCATACTTGTACACAGCTAGGCATCACCATAAACTACGAAAAGTCTGCCTGTTGGCTTGTCAGTATATTACATTCATAGGGGCAGATTTAGATACAAGGGCCATGATAGCAAATCTGCCCCAAGAAAGGGTGTTAACCATTCTTCATCAAGTTTCAGTCCTCATGGCAAACAAGAGAGGCCAGGCAAGGTTTGTCCTCAAGTTCTTGGGTTTGATGGCTGCAGCAATTACTCTGGTCCCTATGCCGCGCTTCCACATGAGAATTCTGCAGTGGCTCCTTTTTACTCAGTGGTCTTTCTAGGATTTACCAATGTCACATCAGATTTGGATCACGGAGTCTTGCAAGAAGGACTTAGCATTGTGGCTTCACTCCCCTCTGGTGTCAATGGGCAGACCATTTCTAACCCCTCAACCTTTAGCCGCAGTGACCACGGATGCTTCCCAGATAGGGTGGGGGGGCATTATCTGGGACAGACTGTTAAGGGACTTGGCAGGAACAGGAGTACCACTTGCACATCAATGTCCTAGAGATGAGAGCGGTGCTTCTGGTACTGCAAGCACTTCAAGACTCTCTACCTACAGGGACTATAGCAATTTAGACAATATGACGGTGGTATTGTACATCAACAAACAGGGCGGAACCAGGTCTTATCCCTTGTGTCAAGAGGCTCTACAAGTATGGCAATGGATGATGCCTTCCCAATGCTTTCTGGTTGAAACGCACACCCCGGGGAAAACCCATGTGATAGCAGACAAGCTCAGCAGGGCTATTCTGATGCCTCACAAGTGGTCCCCGAAACAGGAGGTTCATAGGTTCATAGGTAGGTACTAGGCTATTGGCCCTAGGGCCTATATAAGCCTAGCCAAAAAGGTACCCTGGCTTTCTCCACCCAAGAAAATTATTTTCTTGTGCCCCTGTCGAGCATCCAGTCATCAAGATTTTTCTTGAAGAGTGCTAATGAGGAGCTTTGTTTGATATAGATAGGTAGTTTGTTCCAGAGTATGGGAAGTCTCTGGGACAGGAATCTATCCCTCCAGCATGTTCTGTTTCTTGTGGTGACAAGGTTTAGGTCCATAGAGTGTGTAGCTCAGAGGGATTAGGATTTCTTTAAGTGGAGCATGTCCAACAGCTCTGGGTTTGACATAGCTTTGTATGTTAGGCAGAGATCACCTCGGAGTAGGCAATATGCGACAGAGTAAAGCCGGAGTTATTTGAGACGGTCTGTGTAGGGCATCTGTTTGAGGCCAGTAATCCTCTTTGTGAGGTATTTGTGCGGCCTTTCTAGTTGTTGTAGATGTCTTGTTAGGTACATACCAAAAGGGGCGTTGTACTCTATAGTGGGTCTAATGAGTGACGAGTAGAAGGGAACAATGACCTCTTTTTTCTTGGATGAGAAACCTTTTGTGATGAGGTTTGCCACGTAGAAGGATTTCCTGACTACTTTGGAGATGTGATTATCAAAGGAGAGATTACTGTCCACCTGTGTCCCAAGGTCTCTTATCACACTTTCGCTGTTAAGTAGACTACCGCCTATGTGGTAGTTCATAGGTACAGAGTTTTTACCAAAAAGGATGACAATGCACTTTTTGGCACTGAGCTTGAGGCCATGGCTTTGACACCAGGCATCTGTCTCAGTGAGGCCCTTTTGTAGGATGTCCACATCATTAGGAGTTTCAGTTATGGCTCCTAGTTTGCAGTCATCTGCAAACTTTGTTAGCCAAAGACCTTCTGTGTTAGCCTATACTTCTGAGAAGTAGATACCAAACAGGAGAGGACCCAGGAATGAACCCTGTGGTACTTCACTTGTCACTGGTCTGAAGTCGCATTTGGAGTCTGCTACTTTCACAGTGTGGGTTCTGTCAGTGAGCCAATTGGCAACCCATCTTGTGGCATAGGGATTTATACCTAGTTTAGTGAGTTTATCTGTAATTCCAGAGTGGGGGATAGTGTTGAAGCCTTGGTGAGATGTGAATAGGCTATGTGAACCATCTTACCCTCATTTTCGGCTTTGGTGACCGCTTCAAAGAAGTCTGTCAGGTTTAGGAGACATAATCTGCTTTTTACAAACCCGAACTGGGTGGGGTCCAGAGTTTGGAGATTACCAATGTTATTGTTTATAAGCTCCATGATGATACGTTCCATAGCCAGGATCATCAGACTAATGGGGTGGTAGTTCTCGGGGTCCGAAGTGGCTCCCCCTTTGTGGAATAAGATAACCATTGCTGTGCACCATTCAGTGGGCCCAAAGCCTGAGGTGAGGCTATGACTGAACATGGTGCTTAGGTGGGGTGCCAGTTCGTTCTGTAGTTTGTGTAGAACGCAGCCTGGGATGTTGTCCGGTCCCATGGATGCTGTGTTCTTTTGAGAGTGTGGTTTTTACCTGTGCAGCCATGATTACAGGAACCTTTCATTCTTCTGGTATAGAGATGGGCCCTTTAGAGGGAGAGAGGGGGGGTAAAGTTAGCACTGAATCTATCTGCCAGGATGTTGGCAATATTGGTTGGTTCTGTATATTTAGTGCCATTGTGCTGTAACTCAGAGCAGATCTGAGTGTTGCCATTGAGATTCTTGACATAGTTATAGAATGCTGTGTGGTTGTCTTTAGAATCAGTGGCAATTTTTTTTTTGTAACTAACTTTGGAGGATTTTATGAGGAATCTCAGCTTTTTATTGAGTCTGACCAGGGAGTTCCTACACTCATGGGATTTTACTCTTTTTTGCAACAGTTTCTTTCTTCTGTTGTAGAGTTTGTTTATGGCAGGGGACGATCAGATTGGCTTCCTTTTTCTGGAAGATAGCATCCTGGTTCTGTTAGGGATTGCATGATCCATGCACTTGTGTAAGTGCTTATAAAGTACATCTTTGTAGGATTCAGCAGTCGTACCTCTATTGTCCATCTGCATGGGTGTTGTGAAGTTTGCCACTTCTTTCTTAAGAAGCGTGAAGTTGGCTTTGGAGAAATTTTTTATAGTGGTTCCCTAATGGGGGATGGGGGCGGGATGTGGATGTCTAGGGTATTTAGCTTGTGGTCGGATCTGACCAACGAGGAAATGACCTCTGGTGTGGAACACCTGTCGCCCATGTTGGTAATGACCAGGTCTAGGATATTGCTGCCTCTGGTGGGGGTGTGGATAAGCTGATCCAAGGTGTTGGAATTGATGATTTCCAGAAAATGTTGGGCAAAAGAGTTGGTACATGAGTAGTTTTTCCAGTTAATGGTGGGGTAGTTGAAATTGCCCATTATTAGGGTGTTAGGTTGCACCCTAATATTTTCCAGTGTATCAAGAAATGAGGAGTGGGAATCCTGGTGCATGGTGGGGGATCTGTAGCAAGCTACAATTTGGATTGCGGTCTTACCCAGAGTTAGTTACACTTGGATAATCTCAGATGCATTATGCTGAGCAACTAGCCTGGAGGTGTGGATATCCTTAATGAATATGAACACGCCTCTGCCTTTAGTGTTTCGGTCCAGGTTAGGTGGCAGAAAGGTGTGGTATGAATTATAGCCTGGTAATTCAGCGGTGCTCTCTGGAACCTTGAACCAGGTCTCTGTCACTGCACAGATGTCGATGTTTTCCATTTTAAGGAGTACCTCGAGTGAGTGCAGTTTGAGGTTTAAACTTCTAGCATTGAGTAGCATTACCCTCAGATTTTGCTTGCTTGAACCTGTTATGGTGGTGAGTTTGTTTTTGGTGGCAAGAGCCATAGCCAGTATCCGGAATCCCAAGGGCGACATCTCTGGCAAAGCATAGTGGTCTGTCGATCATGTCATCCCAGGCAGACAGATACTGGATCCCCTTAGAATGACACCAGCAGCTTAGCCAATTGTTGAAGTCAATCATTTTGTCCTTGTACTGTGGTATCATTCTGGGTGATGGCAGGATGCTACTCAGGGCTAGGGTCATACCTGAATGGGCTACAAGATCGGACAGCTCCTTCATGTCTCTTTTCATGTAGTCTAGGGAGGTACATCTCAGGTCATTCACACCAACATGGACAATGACAGAGTCATATTTGTACTTGTTGTGGAGTGACCTGAGTGCGTGCATTATGTGGCAGATTCTGGCACCCGACAGACAGCTGACAATAACTTTCTCCTTGTTTAGCCAGGTGAATGGAAAATCAGTGTGCCTGACTATAGAGTCACCTATGACTAGAGTGTTGTGTACGTTGATATGCCTTATGGGCTGTAGTTGAGTAGCACACTGAGTTTGTGGGCTGTGTGTCATTTGGGTTGTGCTGGGGGTGGAGGCTGCTTGTGTTTCTGCTTTGAAAGTCCCTGTTGCTTGGGCAGATTTTTATTGAAAGCCTCCACAAATGTAGATGTGTGTTTTGTGTTTCTATGTGTGTGTTTTGGTGGTGTAGGTTTTGAGAGACTATGTGATGAGTGTGGTGTGGTGCAAGTGTTTACCCTCTCCTCTTGACTGTCTGGTCCAGTCTTGGGTGAAGAGAGCTTTGCTTCCAATTTGGCTATATAAATGCATCTCTCACAGGTTGTAGTGTTGGGTGGTAGGAGGAGAGGGTTGTCTATGTACATGAGGCAATTGCTGCATTGCCCCAAGATGCCCAGATTCATCAGGTAAACAGGAGAAAACACCGGGAGCTGACCCTTAGACATGCCTGGATAGGTGCTTATTTATTAAGTACTAAAACCTGTTTTCCTCTAGACAAGTGAGGAAAGTTGAGTGCTGTAGTAATTTGCAGCTTATTTAGTGCTTACAATGAGTTTTGAACAAGTGCTGAGCTCAAAGAAACAGTTTTGAGTGCTAAAACTAAAAAAACTGGCTAGTTCTAAGGGACAATTTGAAGAGCAGACTTTGTGGCGCCGGGAATAGTTTAACACTAGCTAAGCGGTGGGAGCTCAGAAGCTTACAAACACTCCTGGATACAGCAAATCTGTATCTGGACTAGACTACTTACAGGAAAGGCATGAAACAAGCTTAGAAAATGTTTTTTTTTTTGTAAAGTGGAAAGGGAGTAAGGAGGAGCAGAAGATAAGTCAAGGTTAAAATCTAAGTGGCTTGGCCTTCTCAAATGTTCTCCCTGTATTAGGTAGAATGAGGTAATGACACTAAACTGGGAGGAGTGTCCCAGACCAAATTTACAGTAGGGGTGGGCAAGTGCAAAGCCACCAAGTATAACCCAAACAGGTGCTTAACAAATGTAGAAAATTTCCAGTTAATACCTTACACACAGTGAAACTAGCTAGAAAAGTATGCAACAGACAATAAAAATGCTATAAATAACTCATAATAAATAAGCAAAAACAGGATACTTAGTGTTATATCTTGCAGATCAGGGTTTGCTCAGTGCCCTTCCTCCGATTAGCTCAGTGTGAAATGGCAGAAACACTCACAAGTTAACTTCTCAAATAATAGAAAGATGAAACCTGAAACAACTTTGAAAAAAAGCTTGAATGAACCAAAGAGGTGCTTACTCCAAGCCATAGTACAGGTAACCCCAATCAGCCAATGACCATAAACACTCCCCTCTCACTGAAATGCAAGAATGGCTTTGGTTAAACTAAGATGGCCTGGAACATGTGCTCAGACACGCAACCGCTACAAACAAATAACTAGGCCCAAAATACAAGCCTGAATATGGACAGTGCTGCAACTACCCACACTACTTAGGTAGAAAAAAAACTGCAGAAATGTTCATCACAGCAGAAAAGCAGCAGTGAGCCTTTAAATGAAAGTTTTTAACAGATAAAGGAGCAAGGATACTCTAGAGAATGCTTTTAGCTGCAAACAAATAAGTTATATGATACACTCCTTGGCAGCAAATCAGAACAAACAAACCCAAACAGGTGCTTAACAAATGAAGAAAATTTTCAGTTAGTACCTCACACACAGTGAAACTAGCTAGAAAAGTATGCAGCAGACAATAAAAGTGCTATAAATAACTCATAAAAATAAACAAAAACAGGATACTTAATGTTATATATCACAGATCAGGGTTTGCTCAGTGCCCTTCCTCCGATTAACACAGTGTGAAATGGCAGAAACACTCGCAAGTTAACTTCTTAAGTAACAGAAAGCTGAAACCTGAAACAACTTTAAAAAAAGCTCGAAAGAACCAATGAGGTACTTACTCCAAGCTGTAGTCCAGGTAACCCCAATCAGCCAGTGACCATAAACACTCCCCTTTAACTGAAATACAAGAATGGCTCTGGCTAAACTAAGATGGCCTGGAACATGTGTGTAGACACACAGTCTCTACAAACAGACAACTAGGCCCAAAACACAAGCCTGAATATGGATAATGCTACAACTACCCACACTAGTTAGGTAGAAAAAAAACTACAGAAATGTTGATCACAGCAGAAAAGCAGCAGTGAGCCTTTAAATGAAAGTTTTTAACAGATAAAGGAGCAAGGAGACTCTAGCGAATGCTTTTAACTGCAAACAATTAAGTTATATGATACACTCCTTGGCAGGAAATCAGAACAAACAAACCCAAACAGGTGCTTAACAAATGTAGAAAATTTCCAGTTAATACCTCAGACACAGTGAAACTAGCTAGAAAAGTATGCAGCAGACAATAAAAGTGATATAAATAACTCGTAAAAAAATAAGCAAAAAACAAGATACTTAATGTTATATATCGCAGATCAGGGTTTGCTCAGTGTCCTTCCTCCAATTAGCTCAGTGTGCAATGGCAGAAACACTCACAAGTTAACTTCTTAAGTAACAGAAAGTTGAAACCTGAAACAACTTTTAAAAAAGCTTGAAAGAATCAATGATGTTCTTACTCCAAGCCATAGTCCAGGTAACCCCAATCAGCCAATGACCATAAACACTCCCATCTCACTGAAATGCAAGAATGGCTTTGGCTAAACTAAGATGGCTTGGAGCATGTGCTCAGGCACACAGCCTCTACAAACAAACAATTAGGCCCAAAATGCAAGCCTGAATATGGACAATGCTACAACTCCCCACACTATTTAGGTAGAAAAAAACTGCAGAAGTATTTATCACTGAAGAAAAGCAGCAGTGAGCCTTTAAATGAAAGTTTTAAACAGATAAAGGAGCAAGGAGACTGTAGAGAATGCTTTTAACTGCAATCAAATAAGTTATATGGTACACTCCTTGGCAGGAAATCAGAACAAACAAGCCCAAAAAGGGACTTGATTTTTCTCAAATGGGGCCAACCATGCTGCGATATGTTTGCCACTCCCCTCAACAACAAATGCAGCAGTTACTTTGCCCTAGACCCACCACAGTCACGCAGGGACGCACTTGTTCACGATTGGCCCCTGAGACTGCTTTACGCCTTTCCACCATTTCCCCTGATCCCCAATGTTCTTCAGAAAGCACAGTCATTGGGTTGCCAGTTAATCCTCATTGCCCCTTACTGGCCTCATCACATATGGCACCCATTCCTGTGGCCTCATCTGCAGGGGGAACCTTGGATCCTGGATCCAGTTCCAGATCTCCTGATGCATCAGTCCATCCTTTCATTCAAACTCTCAAGCTGACAGCTTGGTTTCTCCGCTTCTGGTCTTAGCCAGGCTTCGTGATGTTTCTCCGGCAGTTCAACACATTTTGATTTCCTCCCATAAGCCCACTACAAGGAAACTTTATGCTAGTAAATGGAAGAGGTTCTCTTGTTGGGCAAACAAAAACAAGATTGATCCCTTTACTGCACCCATTTCAAAGATTCCTGAATTTCTTACTGAAACCTTTGAGCAAGTAGCAGCGGCAGCTACTGTCAGGGTTCAGCTGACTGCCATTTATAATTTCCATGTGGGAGAAATGGGCTCCAACATTATGTCCCATAAGGTATGCAAAGCATTCCTAAGAGGTACTACTCTTTTTAAGACCTCCAATAAGAGACCCCCCCCGGATCTAAATTTAGTGTTAGAGACTCTGATTCTTCCTCCCTTTGAGCCATCCGCTTCTTGTCCACTGAAATTTCTGTCATGGAAGACCATTTTCTTAACCACCATTACCTCAGCTAGAAGGGTTTCAGAATTACAGGCCTTATCTGTTCGTCCCCCCTACTTGATTTTCCACAAAGATAGAGTTTCTCTTAGAACCAACCCCTCTTTCTTATCCAAAGTGTGCTCAGAGTACAATTTGAATCAATCCATAGAGCTTCCTGTATTCTTCCCCAGTCATGGCAACAAGGCAGAGTATAAGCTCCATCAATTGGACGTTCATAGGCAGTTACGTTTTTATTTAGACAGGACCAAGGACTTCAGAAAATCTGACCAATTGTTCATATCCTTTGCAGGGAACAAGAAAGGTTGCTCAGTTTCAAAAGTGACTTTATCTAAGTGGCTTTCAGACACTATAATCTACATCTACAATTTGCACAATAAAAAACTTCCAGGGAAAATTAAAGGTCACTCAGCTAGGGCCTTGGCTACCTCTGTTGCTTTTCAAGCCAGACTGCCTCTGGATTCGATCTGTGTGGCAGCCACATGGGCTAATCCTCATACCTTTATCACTCATTACAAAGTAGATGTAGCCTCCTGGAACAGAGCATCCTTTGGCTCCATGGTCCTGAAGAGTTTTTTCCAGTGAGCCACCCAAGAGACATGTGGTGGAGATGTGGTCCCAAATAGCAAGAACAAAGGCGAGACAGGGACAACATAACATAAAGAAGTTATGTACTTACCATAACGTTCCATGTTTGTTGTCCTTCATCTTGCTTTCCTTTTTGCATCCCACCCTCCTTCCCCCTTCCTGGAGGATTGAGAGGAATTCTTTTTATTGGTTACACTGGCTGAGTTTCCTTTGTACCATACCATTTGGTTAGTCCTTGTCTCCCCTTCTTTCTCTTGCTGATTGTTTACATCTTTATATACAGGTGTTCTCATATGTAGATACAGAGTAAATGTTTCTTCCTGCATAGTCTAGTGCTGGTTTATCACAAACAAGATCTGGGTAACTACCGCTAGGCATGTTGGGATGGGGGCTAGTCTCAAGCCAGTAAAAGCTCTCGAGCTATAGTATACAGCCGAGTTGGAGCCAAGGATCAACTCCGACCCAAATAGCAAGAAGGAAGGCGAGATGAAGGATGACAAACATGGAACATTATGGTGAGTACATAGCTTCTTTTTATTCTCTTTAAGGATCTGCATCCAAATTCCCAGTCTCTCCTTATTTCTTGAGTTCTCCCTGTTTCATCATCATCCCTTTCCACTTTGAATGATAGCTTTCTGTATGTGCTCTGTAGAGGAGCCTTAGTGTCCTCATCTCTTGTCAGATCAGATCACAAATCACTAATCTCTTACAGGGCATCTAAACTCACCACATTGAGCACCTCTGAATTCAGTGACATTGAAAAGACTAACCTATTAAAACAAAATGATGAGCTGTCAAAACTCAGCTGCAAAATTTGCAGCTCCCATGAAGACTCAGTTATCACTTATGCAGTTGAGCTTTATTGTCATCTAACAGACAGCACAAACCATGAGTCTACAGATGATGACAAGTATACAGTATAAGGAACAAAACTGAACCACCTTGCTGTAATTTCAGCATTTATAAGTTCTGCAATAGAAGGAAAACATTGAAGCTTGTAATAAATCTGAATCTACCCACTTTAAAGTCTTTTTCAAAAAGATGAGCTAAAATCTGAGAGTTATTATAAACGTCAAAGTGGAATATGAATTAAAGTTAGCCTCCGAAGCTAAAGATAATCATAAATCCCTCTTTAGCTACAAAAGATGATTACGAAACAGCACTCATCAAGGCTCTGAATTAATTCATAATGGTGTAATCCACTTTGAACCTGTAGATATTGCTAGCATATTACAGACAAATTTAGTGCCAGCTTCACTTCAGGAGAGTCACTGGATTTCTACAGATTCTGTAGTCTCTCCTCACCCAAAGATTGATGTGGAACATGCTTGTATCACAGTACAAGCAGCACAAGCAGAAAATGATTGATTTTAACAATTGGCTAGTTTCTGGTGTCATTTTAAGGGGATCCAGTATCTGTCTGCCTGGGATGACATGATTGAGAGACCTCAAAGCTTTGCCAGAGATGGGCTGCATCTGTCACCCCTGGGCTTCCGGATACTAGCCAAGGCTCTTGCCACCCCTATAGTGACTTTTTTAGGTGGTGTTCCTAAGACCAAATTACCACCGTAACAGCTACAAACAAATGCAATCTGAGGGTCATGCTGCTCATCACTAGACGTCTAAATCTCAAAATGCACTCGCTCGAAGCACTCCTTAAAATGGAGAACATCAACATTTGTGCTGTAACAGAGACCTGGTTCAAGGCAGAAGAAAGCACCCCTGCACTACTGGGCTATAACTCATTCCACACCTTTCGGCCCCAGAACTTGGACTGAAGTTCAAAAGGCAGTGGTGTTTCCATATTCAGAAAGGATGCGCACACCTCCAGACTGGTGTCCCAATATAATGCATCAGAGATACTTCAGGTGCAGCTAACACTGGGTAAGACAGCGATTCAGGTCATAACCTGCTATAGGTCCCCAACCATGTCCCAAGACTCACACTCCACGTTCCTAAGCACCCTGGAGAATATTAGGGTCCAACCTAATACTCTCTTACTAGGCCACTTCAACTACCCTTCCATTAACTGGGAAAACTATTCATGTACCAATACACTTGTCCAACGTTTCCTGGAGTTTATTAATTCCAATGCCCTGGACCAGCTCGTTCTTATCCCCTACTAGAGGTAGCAACATCCTTGACCTGGTCATTGCTAACATGGGTGATCATTGCTCTACACCAATAGTCAGCTCTTCCCTGGTTAGATCCAACCAAAAACAAATCACCTTAGAAATCCCCCCCCCCCCCACACAAAGTAACCACCATGAAAAACTTCTCCAAAGCTAACTTTGGGCTCCTAAAGACAGAGGTGGCTAACTTCACGGTACCCATGCAAATGGACAATAGTTGAGTCATACACCAATGCACTGTATGAACACATACACAAATGCATGGATCTCGCCATACCCAAACTGTACAACAGAAGGAGGCAACTGATACGGAATAAGGTGAAGTCCCAAGACTGGAAAAAACTCCCTTATCAGCCTCAACAAGAAGTTGAGATCCCTCATCAAATCCTCTAAACTAGCTATGAAAACAGAATTACAACAGATATTAAAGACAACCACAAGGCTTCTATAGTTATGTAAAGAATCTCCACAGCATTACCTAGATTTGGTCTGAGCTACTGCACAATGGTACCTCTTATACAAAGCCAGCAGATATTGCCACTATACTGGCCGACAGATTCAGTGCCAACTTTACCCCTCCCCCCAAAGGACCAATCACAATACCAGTAGATTGCCAGGCACCCAGTATTACTGCTGCACAGGTTAAAACACCACTGTCGAAGGCCAACAATACAGCTTCTGTGGGACCTGACAATATCCCTTGCTGTGTTCTACATGAATTACAGAGTGAACTGGCACCTCACCTGTGTGCCCTGTTCAATCACAGCCTCACCTCAAAGTTTGTCCCTACCGAATGGCGCACTGCTACAGTCATTCCTCTCCCCAAAGGAGGAGTGACTACAGACCCTAGGAACTATCGCCCCATTAGCCTGACAAGCCTGATATGCAAAGCTATGGAATGTATCATCATGGACCTAACAAACAAGGATATAGGGAATCTCCAAACTCTGGATCCCACAAAGTTTGGTTTTGTGAAGGGTTGATCATTCCTGCTCAACTGGTCAACTTCTTTGAGTTAGTCATCAGAGCTGTGGATGAAGGCAAGATGGTTCATACAGCCTACCTTGATCTGGCCAAGGCTTGTGATGCCATTCCCCATTCAGGAATCATAGAAAAACTCACTAAGCTAGGCATCAACCCCTATATCACTAGGTGGGTTGCAAACTGGCTCACAGATAGAACCCACAGTGTGAAAGTAGCTGACTCCAAGTCAGACTGCCGATTAGTCACGAGTGGAGTCCCACAGGGTTTGTTCCTGGGTCCTCTCCTATTTGGTATCTATTTCTCTGAAGTCCAGGCCAACACAAAGGGACTCTGGCTGAAAAAGTTCACAGACGATTGCAAGTTGGGAGCTATTATTAACTCCCCAAGTGATGTTGACATCCTACAGAATGGCCTCACTGAGACCAACGACTGGTGTCAGAACCATGGTCTTAAGCTCAATGCCAAAAAATGTGTCGTCATCCCCTTTGCGAAAAACCCAGTTTCCATGAATTACTGCATTGATGGTAGTCCACTGAACACAGAAGACATTGACAGAAACCTCTCTTTTGATCACCACTTTGCCACTGTGGTCAGAAAGTCCTTCTCTGAGGCACATCTCATTACTAAGTGTTTTGCATCCAGGAAGAAGGAGGTCATTGTCTCCCTCTACTCTTCCCTCATTAGGCCAATCATCAAGGACAATGCCCCATTTGGCATGTACCTCACTAGACACCTGCAGCAACTGGAGAGGCCGCAAAAGTACCTCACAACAAGAATCCTAGACTTTAAACACTTGTCCTATATGGACAGACTCAAAAAACTCCAACTATTGTCTGTATCATATCACCTACTTAGAGGCGATCTCTGCTTGACTTACAAACCATGTCTGACCCAGCGCTATTAGAAACGCTACATCTAAAGAAATCGCAATCTCTCTGCACCACATGCTCCAGAGACCTCAACCTCATTACCACAAGTAACAGAACATGCTGGAGGGACAGGTTCATAACCCAGAGACTGCCCATGTTATGGAAAAGACCTCCCATACATGTCAAGCAGAGCACCTCGCTGATCCTCTTCAAGAGAAATCTTGATGAGTGGATGGGAAACAGAAAATTCACCCTGGGGATAACTCCAGTGGCTCTACTCGACAGAGGCACTGGGAACTAAGATCGGGTGACACTATGCCAGGGTAATCCTATGGCTAGGCTTGTAAAGGCCCCAGGGCCATTAGCCTAGTACACACCTATGAACCTATGAAAACTCTGAAGTTTAAAGTACCACCTCTGTGGGTCCTGACATTTTACCTAGCTGCTTAGTTAATACCATCCTGCATGTTCTGTGTGAATCCATCCTTAAATGCAGGCATTCCCATGTTAAGTGAGAGCTGTACAGTTCATTCCTTCCTTCCTTCATAAGCATCCCAATTGATTCTCGGTTCCTAGATGTATACTAGGCTAACGACCACTAATGCCCTTATAAGCCTAAGTGTACAATCCAAATGTGACCCAGAAATTTGGTTGATATAATTGGTGATTTACTGACTGCCTCAGTCCATCAGAAACATAGGAGCCAAATCACGGATTAATTTCCAATTATGCTTCTAATGGTCCATGTTGGATTTAAAAAGGGATAGGGAGGAACACTGCTTCACATGGATCGGGAGCCTGTTCCAGAGAATGAGAATTCTCTGAGAAACATATCTGTCTCTCAAAAATGTCCTATCTATGTCGCAAGCAATATTGAAGTCTTTTATTTAATCTAGTAGTGCTGATGCTGTTTGTTTTGTGGATGTGCAAAAAGTTCATCAAAACAGGATCCAGGAATGCCCTGTATGCCAGGCAAAGATCACCTCTCAGGAGTTTGTATGATACCGAGTAAAGAGACAAGGCTTTGAGGACATTGTGCTTACCCCCTGTATTCTTTCTTGTAAGGAACCTTTGTGGACATTCCAGGTGCTGTCTGTGTCTGGTCAGGTGCATACTGAAGGGCGCATTATACTCTACAATGGATCTGATGTATGCTAAGTACAGTGGTATGATGACCTCTCTGGACCAAGATGCCATGCTGTTGCTTATAATTTGAGTAACATAGAAGGATTTTCTTACTACCTTGGACACATGCTGATTGAAGGCTAGGTTACTCTGTACATGAGTTCCCAGATACCTGACTAGTGAATCAACCTTTAAGGGTGTTTTATTGATGACGTAGGTCCCCATGGTGGTAGACTTCCCAAAAGGTACTATAATGCATTTTTTTGTATTGAGTTTTATTCCTTGACTTTGGCACCAAACATTTGTCTGTATTAAACCTTCATGACAGGTGTTCCTATCTTGGGGGATTCAATGACTGCTCTCAGTTTGCAGTCATCTGTGAACTTGGTTAGTCAAAGACTTTTGACACTGGCTTTGACATGCAAGAAATCCAAGCAGGCAAAGGGCACGCATGGCTTAAAACCAAATTATTTATTTAGTTTTATGCTGTGCATGTCTGCCTGCTTGGATTTCTTACATTATATTTTTGGAGCCTGGTCTGGACTTTATCTGGTGCAGTGGTTTTGTTTTGAAGACACAAAGTGGAGTGGACCAGCACAGAATCCTGAGGGGACTCCACTGGTGACTGGCCTCTTTGTGAAGATGGCTCACCAATTCTGACCACCTAAATCCTATCAGCGAGTCAGCTAGCTATCCAATGTGTTATAAAGGGGTTTATTTATACCTAGTTCTATAAGTTTATTGACAATGCTTGAGTTAGGTATTGCATCATATGCTTTAGCCAGATCTAGGTATGCAGTATGCACTATTTTCACCTCAGCCATTGCCTTAGTGGCCTTTTCAGAGAAGTCCACCAGATTCAGTAAGCATGACTTTCCTTTTACAAAGCCAAACTGTGATGAATCCAATGTCTAGAGGTCTCCTATACCCTGGTTGATAATTTCCATGATAATTCATTCCATGGCTTTGCAAATAATGCTAGTCAGACTAATGGGTCTGTAGTTTCCAGGATCTGTGGAAAGTTCTCCCTTATGAAGGGGGATGACCATTTCAGTGCCCCATTCATGTGGCAGGAAGCCTGTTATAAGAGTATAGTTATATAATTACTTCAGTGTACCTGCAAAGTCATATTTTAGACTATTCAGGAGGCATCCTGGGATGTTATCTGAGCCCACTGAGGCTGTGTTCATGGCTTTAATGAGTGCAGCCAGTACAAGTTTCCTAGTTAAAGCTGAGGGCGTTACTTTTGAGGGCATGTTTGAAGGGATGGTTGCGGGTGAGAGGGGTTAAAGCTGGAAATGAATTTGGATGTTAACAGGTGTGCTATATCACCAGGCTCAGTGAATGTGGCACCATTAACCAGGAGTTCAGCACATTGCTGTGTGCTGACATTGAGGTTTCTGACATAGCTGTAGAAGACTTTATGGTTATCTTTCCTATGAGGCTACCTTAACCTCAAAGTTGGCTTTGCTTGACTTAATTAGCCCTCTTAGTCACCTGTTTACTTTGATGAGAGAGTTTCTATTTTTATGGGAATAACCCTTCCTGATTTTTGCTATAATTTCTTTCCTTTTTTTTTGTTTAATTTGAGATGCCACCAGAGTGGTTTATTTCTAGGGCTTACGTTTGGTAGGAACAGCAGCCTCTATGCAGTCATTGACATGGTTGTACAGAGTTTTTGAGAACAATTCAGCATAGGCTGCTGTGTTCTCTGGATTTGGAAGTGCATTCAATTTTGAGAATCCATCACTTAAAAGGTAATATGCCTTGGAATAGCTCCTGTTACTGGTTTTAATGGGATTACTGAGTTGATTTTGATTTTAAAGGAGACAGCTTTATGGTCGGACCTTACCAGGGAGGATGAGACATTAGGTGGAGGGCAGCATTCTCCCATACTTGTAAGCACGAGGTCCAGTATGTTGGAGCCTTTCTTGCGCATATTCAATAATTGGTTAAGGGTGTTTGCATTTACAAAGTCCAGGAATCTGTATGCCTGTAGATTTGAGGCTTTGTAGAATTGCAGGTCTATGGAGGGGTAATTAAAGTCTCCCATGAGTGGGTGTTAGGTTGGATGGTAGTCCTTGGGCAGAATTGTTAGAGTTTAAGGAGTTGTGTTGGCAAATTAGGCTTAATGCCCACACACCCCCCTGGCCTTAACGATAGTCTTAGTATAGTTAGTTACCTAAGACTACATTCCTTTTTCATGTAACATTTTGACCATAAAAATTTTTTACTGTGCATTTTTCATTTGACAATTTTTATGGCATTTTAAAATATGTACTAGATTTCTATTATTTTATATATTTGTTAGTTAATAGTGAGTTACAATAATTTTTATGAGATGTGAGTGTGTATTATTTTGAATAGGGCAGATAGGCTTTGATAGTTTATTTTAAGGACTGCTTTTGTTTCGAATTATGTCATTTGTAATTATTTTTTTATTGGCTCCTGAAGTCACATGTTATCTTTGAAAAAGGTATTTAACATGATTACAAAGTTTTTTATTTATTCTGATGAAGTCTAGAGTTATATGCAGATGAAAGCGCGATGTTTTCCTGAGTAACTTGGTTTGTGCGGGTGCTTTTCCTGGCTTTTTTTTCATTAAATGCCTCTAGTAGGTCCAAGTATGCATTGTGAGTTTCTTGGGATATGAAGGGTAACTGGTAGCTGGCAAGGATATGTTACAGGATTTTGTTTGTGGTGATCTGCACATGGTGGAACTCCAGCGTGTCATCCTCTTTGACCACCCTAGAAGTATACTTGTTACTTCTGTGCAACTGCTGGTCTAAAAGTGTGGAAGGCAGTGAAACCTTGTACTGCCAGGATACTCTCTACCAGTTTAAACCATATCTCTGTAACTACACATATACAGTGTCTATATTTTCGAGTGTGAGGAGGGCTTGGAGGAAGTGTATATTTTTGTTTTAAGTTCCTGACATTCTTTTCCGAATACCTTTATTGAATTATCACTTGTGACATAGACAAATTTACATTGATATAAAAGTAATCAAACTGTAATAAACATAACAAACATTATACTTTACATATATTGTTATATATCATATAACCTAAGCAACATTACATAAATTATTCAATTCCTGTTTTTTTAACAAGAAACATTTTTATTAAACTATATTATAAGCAGTCATTCATTTATGTAAATGAAAAGAAACCACACAGACACAACCTTAGTAGCAAGCATTTTACATCACAAACCATACTGAAACAGTCCCAATTGCAAACATTATACATCACTTATAGTCTACCCAATCTTTTTCAGTCAACCATTACATAGCTCATTTAAGTCTTGCCGCCTTTTAAACCTCATTTCTCCCTTGTATGTATTGTTCCCACAATTCCCATTTTTTCCTATGTAGTTTGCTCCGACCATTTTCTAAAGATCTCAATTCCATTTGTTTTATTTCTGTTACTATAGTCACTGCTTCTAGTATTGTTGGTTTAGATTTTGATTTCCATTTTCTAGTAATTGCTTTTTTGGCAGCCACCATTATTAGACAAAGCAAGGCCTTAACATGTCTAGGCAATTCCAATTCTTTATCATAACTCAGAAGAATCATCTCCCTCGTCAGATGAATCGCCCACCCAGCATCTCTGACAGTGCATTGCACAGGGAATCCTTAAAGTCTCCCAACTCTAAGCTCCTGACATTGAACAGTAACACCTTGAGGTTCAGTTGGGTTGATTTTGCCATGTCAGTAGGTTTGTCAGTTTGGCATTGCCTAAAAAAGGCACTGTGAGAGTGGATAAAGTTTTAACCAGTATTCTGCGAGGTGCGGACCTTGGCAATGCAACGTGGTCTGTTAACCATGTCCTCCCAAGCTGACAAATATTGGATCCCCTTAGAATGACACCAGAATGACAGACAGTTCTTGGCATCATCCTCTGTGATGGTAATATGTTGCTCAATGCTGGGCTCATATCAGCCTGAGACACATAGTCTAAAAGATCCATAATGTCTCTCTTCATATAGTCCAGGGAGGTACATCTCAGGTCATTTACACCTACATGGACTATAATGGAATCATACTGGTACCTGTGGTGCAGTGACTTGAGTGTATGCATGAATTGTCAAATTCTGGCTACAGATAAGCAACTAACATTTATCTTTTCCTTGTTCAGCCTGGTTAGAGGAGCATCATTATATCATATAATGGAGTCCCCTGTGATGAGAGTCCTGGGAAGTGTGTTTGTAATGTTTGGGACTTCACTGAGATTGACAGTATGTGTGGCATAAGGCATTTTTTTCTGAGTACCTTTGGGCTTGCTAAGGCATAGCTTTGCCAACAGATGATCTAGGCAATCTTTGTTGTTTAGGATGATTGCTTTTAAGTGCTTCAGCATACATTAGTCTTTGTGTGTGTGTTGTGTACTATGTGAGGTGGGTGTTGTGCACATGGTTTTGACAACCTGATGTGCACTTGTTTGCAAGAGTTTTAGCCTCCAGTGTCATAGTGTAATTACAACTTTCTCATACTGTGTCTGCTTCTTTAAGGTTAAATGGTTGCCAGTAAACATGACATAATTGCTGGATTATCTCAAGATGCCCATATCCACAAAGCTGGCTACAGAGAAGTTTTAAAATTGCATATCTATACTGTCCAGTTAAATACACGGCTCTGTCACCAGTGTGAATTAAAGTACAAGACCATGGGCCAGCAGGGTTTAAGGTATTAATAGACAGATTTTACTTGTAAGTCTATTTGTGGAAATAGAAATGTGGTATATGCAGAAACACAGTTTACACACAACTGTTAATAAACAATACTAGGGTCCCAGAACAAACTTAAAGATGCAAAGAGATGGAACAGAGCAGAAAAGTACAAAATATTATTAACACATAGGTCACTAAGTGCAACTCAAATATTCAAGCAGATTTGAAATAATTAAAATAATTTAATTGTCTCTCTCTTTCCTTTTTTTCCCCACACCTCTCCAATCTTGAATAAAAGACGCTGGGTGGGGGTAGCTCTGTGCTGGAAGTAGGAGGCTAACTAGAGAGCAATCCAAGCAAAGAAAGGCAATATTGGAGCTCTTTCAAGAGCTTTAGTGAAAATCAGATGGTAAGGAACAGGCCAGCTTGATAGTCCTGGAAGATGGCGTACCCTAGCCCTCTTTCCTGCTAATCCTTCACAGTTATTTTATGTCCTTTCATTTAGTGGGAGTTTCCATAATGTCAGATGTTACTGTCTGTATTTTTACTTTCATCTGAGTGGGATTTTAGTAGTACTGTTGTAGGGATCTAAAGCTCTATTAGTCTTGTACTAGAGTGATTTGGTACAGTAGCTGTATTTGCTTCTTCCTGGAAATAGAAAAAGACAAAAGGAAAGAATGAGACTACTCTCTAACATTTGTGACATGAGATTATTATCCACATCATTAGGGATACTCAGCTCCTAAAGGGATCTTGCTGAAAGACCGATGTTCACCTTCAGGTAATGCGATTTATCAAATCATATTTCTTGCAGCACTGTTCTTGTTCATATAAATACCCTTAGGCAGCTGTACTTTTATTATTTATACTGGAGAAAGAATGCATCTGTGATGCTTGACATAGAAAATCTTGTACTTTACCCAGGAGGTGATGGGAGGAGATGAACCAGACAACATTCAAGGGATCTTATGTATTTACGGTACTTATGTATTATCGCAACCACATTTTCGCGGTTGCGTTAAAACTTATGTTGGCCTGAAAAGGAGTGTGGGAATTAGCGTAAGATGTAATTTAACGTCTGCATTAACAACAGGAAAGTTTGTTGCTCTTACTTTCAGGAAGTTAAACAACCGTGTAAGTTACACACACACTGTTCAATTGGATCGGCTGCTGGTGTACTGTTCAAAGAATTACTTGAAGTCTGAATTGTTTTTAATTGGCTGAGTTGCTGTCATTGGCTAAAACTATTTCATGTGCAATGAGTTACATTATCGTATGTTATCATTTGAACTGAATAGCTGCTATTTTATGAAAATGTACTTGGATTTCCATATGCCTTCCACCTCTCTTCTGCTTCCGTATGTCTACTAATTTTCTGGGTTCTGAGTGAGTCTGAGCCCTACTGGCAGTTTCATTTCTATCCCTCTTCCCACTCACATTACTACTACTCATGTCAGTGTAATTTAAAACAGACATTATATTTTTTAACATGAGGTTTGGACTTCACACCATGGAAACAATTTTTTTTTTAATAATACTGGTTGGCATATCGGCAAGCACGCATTTCAAGGACCCCCCCCCCCCCAACTGTAAACCAGTTCAGAAATTCTACTGTACTTTATAGTTCTTAGCACCTTCTTTTCCTTGACTATAAGTGTTATTTAAGATTTTGGTACTTGTGTATTATCGCAACGGAAGTAAAGCTATGTAACATTATACTGGACAGAAATCCTGTGCTGATTGCAGTCTTGCATTTAAATGAGAGAAAATGTTTTCAAGCAGCGATAATTATCAGCTTACAGATGTGGTTGCGATAATACGTAAGTACCGTATTTATTTATTCCCTGATATTTGCTTTATCATATTCAGAGTCATGAGGAGTCAGAGCTTATCCTAGGACTCTGGAGTGTTAAGACAAATATTACTAGTCCTGGTTGGGACACCTGCGTATCCCACAAGGCATGCAAACAGTCTCTCATCTATTAGAAGAGTAATCAGTTCACCTGTTGCTTGTCTTTGGAAGGAAATTGAAGCACTCTGCAAAAGCCAACAGAGGCACAGGAAGGGCATCCACATTCTGCCCAAAAGGCCCCAGTCATTACTAAATTGCTGTTCTTACAAAGAGACAGAAATACATTTTTTAACACCAAGACTGGCTTCTTTCCAAATGTATCTGCTTTCTCAAGTTATATTTATTCTGAGCAAAAGTCAAAGCAGCAGTTGCTGATTGACAAAGCAGATTAACCAATATTTTCTCTCTGCTGAAAAAAACTGAAGTCAAGGAACAAACTTCAAAATATCGCAAAGTTATGGCTTGAAGATCACTCCAGACATCAAATGAACTAAAACAATCCATTTAGTCTCTTACCATTTTTTTCATTAAACTGTAATTCTTCTTCCTGTTGTAGCAGTTTAAAATCCTGTTTATACTGTACAGAATACATCTGCACAAAGTGCATGTTTGTTATGACTAATGTTCCTTCATTTTTCTGTCAAGTATTACATGTATGTGAATGACTAGGGTAGAATGAATGACTGTTCGTGTTGTACCTGTGTTTATGCCAGTTGGAGTGCATGCACTCCTGTGAATGAGCTTGCTATTTTTATGTGAGCACATACTTGCATTGTGCACTGTACTGTTTTCCTGTTTGCCCATTTTATAACGGTAAGCCACCACATTTTACTCACTTTTTAAATATTCAGTATAAAATGCCCTGATATAAAATGCCCTGAGATTTAGTGGGTAGAGGAGGAGCACAAAAAAGTTTAAAGAGTTCAGTTTTGTTTGGTTTTAGCATCTGAATAGAAATTATTTTTTCTTATTTTTAAGAAATAAATATGTATTTCTCCTTTATGAAGATTCTGCACGTTAGGACATAGTTCTTGGCCTCTCAAAGATAACAAGTGACCTTGGACCGAACATGATATCTGGAAGGCATTTAACCCATGTTGAATAGTGGTAGTGATCATTGTTAATCACATACCCATGTAATTTATTGAATGTTCAGTGTCCAGCTTCATTTGAGTTCAAGGAAGTTTTAATTTTATGTTATGCTTGCGTATGAAAGTCTGGCACTTCACAAGTTGTTATTTTGTTTTCTCATATTACATATGAGAATACTGCAGAGTATTTTGCCTTTCATACTATTCATAGCATTCCATTTCTTTTAGATAAGTATGGGGACTGTTGATTTTCTTATTGCTATCACTGAACATTTTGGACCAGACAGAATAAGGACACTGTTCATGGATGTGTTGCAGTTAACATATCTGTTAAGATGAAATAGTATGGACAAAATGGTCATTAGCCTGCTCTACATATGTTTTGTGTATATTATTTAATAAATCCATCCCTAAAATGAGTGTTGTTTTATATATATATATATATATATATATATATATATATATATATATAATCTGATTGTTTAGAGAAACAAATTGAAAAATAAGAAGTAGCACTAGTCTTGGTTGTAATACTTTGCTTGTATAAATGTAGTTAAGCATGTCCGGAATTCAGGATTTCTATGACACTGAGGAATTACATGCATTAGTTACAGAATTGCTATGTTATGGTGTACTGTGCCACCATGTTATGTTTGTGAAAAAAGACTATTCATGTCCCTTTCCATGGGTCAAATCTGCAAGGTGAAAAAGCAAGGCAAATATTGCACATTCCTGTTTGCACCAACAAAGGTAAAAATCATAAGTAAATAATCATGCTAGAATAATATAAAACATTGTCTGTTGAATACCTGAAATATTAACCTTATCAGAGGAAGTGTGATATTCAGAAGATGAAAATTCTGTTCCCATAATGAGAAGAAAATAAATTCTTCTCAGTTTAGAACATGTAATGTACAAACACAATGTTTTGATCATTTCCTGTGTATTCTTCTAGGACTTGAGTTGAAAATATTTTACATGACTTTGTTGCTCTTGTGGGAATGAAAATTAGTTTTTGGCATGCCAGATCCCAATTAAGATCACTATGTGGTTTGAGTTCTTATACTGCTTGACGGATGATATCATTTCCTATGTCTTGCAAAATCCCTTCTCTGTTCCTCTGATACTGTACAAATATGTGTTGAAGGACATGTCAAAAAGTTACTGTATACCGCTCTGTGACCTTTTTAGGCAGTGATCTTGAATGTTTACAAAGTTTGCACTGCTTGTAGCTAGAGATATAATAGGGACATTGAAAAGGTGTAATTTAATGAATTAGCGTTTGTGCCATGAAGTAAATGTAAATCAGAGAAATTAAAGCACTTCTGTGATTCTTTAGAAAAAGTTAAAAAAAACTTTTGAGGTATACATATATCTTATTCTGAGTGTTTTGTTCAGATTCTGACTGCTAGTTTTTTTTTTTTTTTTTTTTTTTAATTTTGTCATTCTTTCTGTCTTGGTTACCATGAATTTGTTCAGGTTATCAGGATGCCAGTCTGTATTTAAAATATTGTTTTATATTTCTTACATCTACAGATTTTGATTACAGTAAATTGATATAAATATAACAGATCTCCAAGAACTCCTCCTAAGTGAAACAGGCAGTCAGTGCAGCCTATCTTTTCTGAAGAAGGTGCAAGGAAATTCACTTAATATGTACAGTTCATATCCTGATATGCATATGTCATCAAAACTATGGACATATCAAAGTCCAGTGATGGTGGCATAACCCCAAATGAGCTGTCACATAGTATTGTAACCTAACTGGGCAGGCAAAACAAGTATTGTTTATAGCTTGAAAGTTACAGTATTGCCACTGCCATAAAAACAACAATACCTGGATACCTTATTCCTGGATACCTTGTTCCATCTTTATGCTCGTAAATATACACTGTGCCTGAAGTAAGTTACATGCAGAGTAGGGTAATGCTGGCTGCCCACAGCATTTAAGTAAGAAGTCAGTACTCACATTGTGGATATACAGCACCCAAATTCCCTTTCCAAGTTATACAGTAGTGCTGCCACTGCTTAAACTGCCTGATTCACCATATCCCAGTATCTTCATGGTTACATAAATCCAGTCAGATCTTTGTAATACTGTTCCTCAAATCACTGCCACAGTATTCAAGTCTTCCCCTATCTTTACATCCTCTTTGGCAGTAACATTTTATTCTACAAGCCCACATCTGAACTGTCATGAAGACTGATCTTTACTGACGTACATGAGACATGTAGTACATGCTTGTTGGTCATATCAGACTAATGATTCTACCTGAACCACTTATTTGTGGTTATGAACACAAATAATACATTAATATGTACAGCTGAGTTGACCATGGGCAGCTGAGATGACATGTTCACCCGGATTCAAATGAGGAACCTAAAAATGAGGTATCGTTGCTCATTTCGTTTATAGTTTCTTAAATGCGCTGGTCCATGGACCTTTTAAGCCTTGATCTAGACAACAGAGACAAGGGGAAATAATTTATAGACATTTTTAATGTGTTTAATCAAACAGCAAGTTTTCAGTGCACAGAAAAACAACCCACTCAAACAGAGGAGAGTACATGCAGACTTCACATAGGCAGTGACTGGAGGACACAGTGGAACCCTGAACACTCAAACTATGAGGCACAGATCTTACCACTGAGCCAGTATGCTGCCTTTCAGGGAATTATTATTAAAAAAATCAGAATTTCAGGACGCCACTAATTCATCAAAGCATGTACTATTAGGAAGATTCATTTCTGAAAAAAAAAAGAATGATTGTCAGCCACTAGGGAAAGAAATCAAATCGGGATTTGTTCCTGTTTAAATGCATTAAGACCCAGATACTTCTTAGGTGTGTTGGTGCTGTTGTTTCTTGACTACAGTAAGTTTATCTTTATGTTTTTCCCGTGTGAGTCATGTTTTTTAAATACTTAATCAGAAACAGCAGTTCTTCAAGTTGAAGTCCTTGAGATCTTGCATTTGGACCTGACGCCCTCTTTTTTAACACTATTCTGCCTAAATTTCCACACAACCCATGATTCTATATGTAGATTACCTTTGTACTACTTAGACCATCGTCAAACTCTAAAGGAATACTGAATTTAAACCAAGATCACATCAAGAAAATTATCTTAGTTTTCTAATCACAAGCTGCCACTTATCTCCTTCAAAACTAAAGATGTAATATTTGTAACCTGTCGGTGACTTCTTGCATCTCCTGCACTAAGAATCTCTGACCCACTGACGCACCCTGTAAATCCAGTATACTCTTACAAATATGTAGACATTTTTCTCAGTCCTCCCTTCTACATCCATGTCAAAACATAGTGAGTCAACTAAAAACAGATATTATAGGTTTATCAGACTCCTCACCTTTGAAGTAAAGTGAGGAAATCAGTTACTAAGAATATTCTCCTTCCCAAGACTTTTTGAATTCCTTTCTCCGAGTTGTGTTTGTGTTGTCTCTACCAAGAAATTTGAACCTTGGTTTATCACTCACTTTGCAGTTTCCAAAGAGCAGGGCACAGGGTGGAGTGTCTCAGGGATTGGGCTGGCCTTTGAGGTGACAAGGTTGAGATTAATGAGCATTGCATCAATTATCAAGCAGAGATTTCACGTAAAGGATAAGAATGCCTGTTCAGGGAAGTCTCCACAGCAGCTAATTGACCAGCTACACTCTTTTGGGTGGTGGAGCGGCTGTGCAGCTTAGCCTGTTTGGCCACCAGAAGAGTATTATCAACTGATGAATGTGAAGTGTCTGATCAGTTTTTCACTGACAAGATTGCCTCCATTATATTTGCCCTTCGAATGGCTGACCCCAAGTGTGGAACAGTATGTTCTTTTTTGTTAAAGTCTTTCTTAGGGATCAGTATTCCAGATTTTGATGAGTTCAATGCTGCTGTTAGTAGTCTGCAAGCAACAGCGTGTGGATTGGATCCATGTCTGTTGAGGCTGGAATTGACTGACTGTGATAAACTGAGACCAGTGATTTATCAGATCCCAGTAAGTTCTTTGAGGGAAGGGATATTTCCATTAGCCTTGAAAAAGGTTTGGTTATCCCATCCCTCAAGAAGCCATCTGTTAATCCAAACAATTTAAATAACTACCATCTTTTTAGGAAAGATTATTGAGAAAGTTGTCTACAAGGAGCTAAAAGCCTTGTCTTCATAGTAGTGGACTCAAGGATCCATTTCAGTCAGGCTTTGAAACTTGCCCCAGTACTGAAGCTGCTCTAATTGATGAGGTTAATGATCTCATTTGGGCAAGGGACCAACAACACTGTACTGTGCTGGTCCTTCTGGATCTGTCTCTCTGCAGCTTTGACATAGAGGATTATGGTATACTAATAGAACGCCTGCACTCATACCGTGGAATTACTGCTGTGCATCTTAAATGGTTCTTTTTCTACCTGTCTAACTGTACATAGAGTCCACACCAGCCTCAATTAAACCTCTTCCTACCTTCTTAATTGTGGGATTTCACAAGGTTTTGTTTTTGGCCCATTATTATTCACTGTGTATATGCTACCCCTAAGAGATCTGTTGAGGGACAGGAATTTAGCTTACTATAGTTACATGGATGACAGTCATCATCTTCTCTTTTTCCTCAGGAAGAGATGGCATGTATTAATTCCCTACCTAATGATATGGAAGCCATTCATGCATGGTTGAATGAAAATCAATTAAAAGTGAACACTGCTAAGACCGATGCTATTGCTGTTCTTGCAACTTTGAGAGATTCTTCGACCCCTCCCTCATCAAATTATATCTTATGTAGGGGAGACAGACTTGAGTTTGTGCAAAACGTGCAGACTCTTGGAATTATTCTTTTTTAACACTGTTATTGAATTACCACTTAAGACATAGGCAAACATACATTTATATAAAAGAAAACAAATCATATTAACATGTTCCAAGTTACAGACATTATCTATCACATATATTCTTTTGTATCACTATCATTAATTCAACATTACATAAATTGTTGAATTCCTGCCTTCCCTTAAGCCTCACTCCTCCTCCAGAACATTAATTCTGCATGTATTGTTCCCAGAATTTTCATATTTTTCTATGTAATTTGCTCCTACCCTTTTCTAAAGATCCTCTGTCCAGTTCTTTTACCTCTGTTACAATATTCAATACTTCAAATACAGTTGGTTTAGACTTTGATTTCCATTTTTAGTAACTGCTTTTTTGGCACCCATCTGAATTAAGCTTACCAAGGCCTTACTATGTGTAGGTAATTCAGATCTTCTTTCCCAGCACAACAAAATAGCAAAGTCATTTCCCTAGTTACACCCATTTGCTCGCCCAGTATTTCTGAGAGAGTACTTTGTAGAGAATTTTTAAAGTCTGCCAACTCATTACATTCCCAAAACATGTATTTCCATTTACATCTTTCTGCCCCTTCACTCTTCCAACATTTGTCATCTACCTGAGGAAAAATTCTTTAGAGCCTGCTTGGGTCATAAAAATACCTGTGCAAACACTTCTAAGCAAAAATCCTAAATCTTCATATTTGGGAGTTATTCATATGCCCTCCCATTGTTTCCTTGTGAATTGCTTATCCAGCCTGTCTTTACAATCTTTTCTAACCTCCTCTGATCGATTCCTATAGTTATCATGCAGTATTTTATATCTTACTAAGTTTTTATATGAGCTAATAATTATCCCGTTTTAACAGCAGCTTCTCTTCTAGATTCAATTAAAAAACTCTACCAGAGCAGATCTTTCACTTGGGATTCCCCTAGCCATCTATACTCTATCAGTCTGGAGCCTGTAATCCAAATGTCTTCTTGGCCTCTTCACATTCCTTTACTTTTCTTTTCTGGTTATTTGCTCACAGTGCCCTAGTTCCTCTGCCAGTTTTATCTAGTAAATTCTAACACACTCTTGCTTATTCTTTGTACCCCCAACATCAGTCATCCCTATCAGCAAAATCTCCTCTTTCCATTCTTTTTTGGCTTAGTTCTTAGAATTCTTACTGCTGCTTTATGAATTTAATATTTTGTATGGCTGTTGTTATTCTCCTTAAGGATCTGCATCCATAATACAACTGTCTCCTTATTTCTTGAATTATAGTCATCGTCATGCATAGTCATCATCCCTTTCCACTTTGAACTGTAGCCTTCTTCCTGTGTTATGTAAATGAGCCTTAACTGTGTAGTTCTAAAATATCCCTTCATATCAGGTAACCCAAACCACATTGTTCTATTGAAAGGATTATTTTGTCCCACTTGACCCTTGCTCTCTTCCCCTTCCAGGTAAATTCCTTCAACTTTTTATCAGTTATTGTCCACAACTTTTCCTCTGGTTAATAAAAATATGTGTGACCTGTAAATAAAACTAAAAGGACTAAAACATTTTATTTACTTATTTTATTTTATTTTACATTTGTTGACTGGGCTAGTCTAACTGGATACATGTCCATTTTCAGTAGAGGCGCGGGGAGATAAGCTCCAGTACAGATACTTAGTAATCAATATACAAAATAAGACTAAATAAAAATATTCATATTAAACAAGCAGATTTCAGGTACATCAACACAAAAAAAAAACAGGAAAAGATGACTAAATAGCATCATTGATTATATAAAAAAAAATATTACAGGTTAAAACAAAGTATTCAGTGAGGATAAACAAAAAAACTTGTAGTACAAGAATGCTTATACTATACAATATGCAGTTATAAAACATAGATAAATAGAAAGACTATTGTCAAAAGAGGAGGCAGGTTAAGTATATACAAAAAAATAAAAGGAAAAAACAAATATATTATTCAGTAAGAAATGTAAAGGGAGACTCGGCACAGTGTAGTTTGGGAGGAAATCAGTATTTATAGGTAAAAAAAATATGTAATTGTTTATGAGTAGTGAGGGATAGGCAGAGCTTAGTTTATTTGGGTGGATAGTAGCCTAGTCAGGTTTAGTACAGGGGCACAGCCAGTGTGTTCTAAGGTAGGGTTTTAGTCTATTTTTGAAGAGTGATAGAGAGGGAAGAGAGGAAAGGTCGCTGGGGAGAAGAGTCCAGGTTTTTCTAACAGCATTAGAGAAGAGAGATTCACCAGCTTTGTTGTTAGGTTTAGAAGTATATAGAAGATTTTTGTGTGAGGAACGCAGTGATTTCAGATTTATGTATGGAGTGATGAGGGTAGATGGACTAGGAGTACAGGAAGGTTTATAAAGAGTTTTATGGGCGATGGTTAGTTGATAGAATTTAATCATGTTTTGTAGTTCAAGCCATCCAAGCTGCTTTATATTTATGCAATGGTGGGTTCTGTAAGGGTTACCTGTTGCAAATCTAGCGATGTTATTGTAGGAAGTTTCCAGTTTGCTGTGGTTATTTTTAGAAAGGTTAGTAAAAATAGGTGAGGCATAGAGTAGGGTAGAGATTAGATGAGTATGTTTATGGTTGTTCTAGCTGTAGGAGAAAGGTAAGATTTAATTCTATAGAGGGAGCCAAGTTTTTATTGACAGTTTTTATTGTATTGTTGATATGGATGTCAAAGTTCAAATTGTTATCAATGGTGATTCCCAATAGTTTGGTAGATGTGTCGGGTGATATAATGATGCCATTAGTGGATATAACTGAGAAATCAAGTGGAGAGGACTTGTGGGTTGGATTAAAGAGGAGGAGTTTAGTTTTTTGGGGGTTCAAAAGAAGACTATGTTGTGTAAACCATTGTTCAACTGTGTTAAATACTTTCTGGGTAAGAGAGAGAAGTTCAGATGTGGATTTGGCTGAGCATATAAGTGTCGAGTCATCAGCATATTGTATGCATGTGGCTTGGGGGATGGCTAGATGAAGGTCATTAATAAATATTGAGAAGAGGAGAGGTCCTAGTATGGACCCTTGAGGGACACCAAGTGTAACTGGTTGGAGGGTAGAAAGAGTCTTATGCCAAATAACTGCCTGTTGTCTTTTATCTAGGTAGGACTGGAACCATTTTATAGAAGGTGCATCAAATCATAGTGTTTCTCGATTATCATTGTTCTTTTAATGTTGTCCAATGTTTGCTTCCCCTCTACAAAACCATATTAATTCATATCTATCAATTTTGGCAACACCTTTGCCATTCTTTTAGCTACTATGGGCATAAACGCTTTATAATTGTGGTTTAAATTTGAAATGGGCTTATATGAAGCTGGACCTGCTGGGTCTTTACCATACTTAGGTATTACAACCACCATGGCATTCTTCCAGGATGTTAGTGCTTTCCTTCTTTTAAAATACTGTTAAACAAAACCCTCTAGATATTTATCACTTTCTTACCTCCTAGCTTCCAAACTTCCCCTGGAATATCATCTATTCCTGGAGCCTTTCCCACAGGTTGATTGTACATCAGCATTTTTATCTCATCTCTTCCTGTCTTAACTCTTAATTGATGAGCCTCATCTACCTCTAACCTTGGCATATTTAAGTCTTCCATAAATATTTCCATCTCTGCTCTTTTTTGATTCTACATTTATCTGATTTATACAAATTTTCATAACATTTTTGAAATATCACTAGTACCTCTACAGGATCTCAGGTTATTTTTCTTGTGATAGGCTCACACCATTACTACGTTCTGTTGCCTGTGTCATTGTGGTAAAAGGTTTTGAGCTGAGTAGTTATTACCAAAAACAGTTGCTTAATAGCAGCCTTTTTAAACACATGCTTATTATCCAGATACTCCCTTATTTTCTCTTTAGTACTCTAAAGTTGCACCTTTTCTTTTTCTTTGAGATTCCTCTTATCCCCATCCACCTTGTAAGTAATTCTTGTTACTTCTTAACCATATCTCTTTTTCTTTTAGCTCTACCCTAATTTTAAACTTCAGTTTTATTTAACCCACTCATTAGCTATAACATCGGAAGAAATGTATATCTTCCCTAATAACTCTTGAATAATTTTCACTACCCATTTCTTAATTCCTCTTTTTAACAGGTAGGTTGGGAAGTGCTAGTGTCTCATTTTTCCTTCATTACTTTGAGGTTTTTATCTTAGTTGTTAGTGATGCCTGATCTGAAATAGTTATTGGATGTGTGTCAAAGCTTTCAATTAAATACACATGTACATTTGAAATATAATTTCTGTGTAGTATAGCCCAGATGTAATGTGATCCTATCTCGCCTACATTCTCTACAGATGGGTTCGGAGCCGATCCTCGGCTCCGACTCGGCCGCTATACAATAGAACGCAGTCCCTTATTGGCTGAGTTACCTCGTATCCCAGGATGCACCACTACTGCTTCCCCAGATCTCGTTTGCCGCTTCTGAAGCATAGACGTGGTCTCAGACTTGGCTGAGCTAAGTGCCTCTTAGTGAAATTATTTCTGTCTAGTTTTGTGCTAAAACTTACCCAAAAGCTGTTTTAACAGCTACTTGTTGTTGTGTGACTGTGAATTTAAAGTTTTTTGTGGTAAAATTGTATTTTTTGTGGTAAGCGTTCCCGTTTGAGTTAGAGGGGCCTTGCCCTATCCTAGGCGTTTTAGTTAGAGTCTAGGCTGTCTTTTGTGTAGTTTTTGTGTAGTTTTTGAAGTTTAGTGTGTCTGAAGTAGATAGCCATGTCGAAGGAACATAGACCATCAGGTTTTAAAAAATGTTCCAAATGTAGTTATAAAATGTCCATTACGGACGACCATTCATTGTGTGTCTACTGTTTGGGCCCGAAGCACCTCCAGGAATCCTGTAGCGTTTGCCACGCTTTTTCCTCTCGCGTCCTCCAAGAGAGGAAAAATAAGTTGATTTTGAAAGGGCTTATTACCCCTTCCTTTGAGGAAGCCCTATCTTCTTCTTCTTCCCCTTCGAGGAAGAAAAAATCTTCGGCTCCGACCAGCCCGTCGGATCCGGCAGCTAAAAAGTCACGGCAGGCTTCTCCGTCGGCTCCACGGACTTCGGAGCCGAGGACAGAACGGTCTGCCTCGATGTCTCCAGCCTCGACTCCTCTGGCTTCGGAGTCGAGAGCTCGGGCGTCGAGAGGCGAGTCATCTCCATTGGCTCCACTGCCTTCGGAGCCGATGAGGGTTGCCCGCTCAGACTCTTCCCCTTCGGTGCCGAAGTCCCCATCGGCTCCGAGGGAAATTGCAGTGGTAGTGGAATCTCCCTCGGCGCCGATACTTCTCGAACCCATACGGAGCCGGTCCCCCAGTCTTTCGGAGCTGGCGGAGAAGTCGACTTGGACCCGGTCGGTCTCTTCTCGGTCGTCGAGGATGTCTGATTCAGATGTAGACAGGGTGCTTCAAAGGCTTTTTCAGTCTCCGGTCTTTGCAAAGTTGATCTCGGCTCCAGCCCAGTCGGCTCCGGAGCCGGTTTCCCATCCTGCTATCTCGGTTCCTCCTCCAACAGCTTCGGCGCCATTGGAGTCAGTGTTGGTGGAGCCGGTGGAGGTTGTCGGGTAGGTTCCGACCCTAACTCCAACCCCGCCCTTCGGGTCGGGGTTCGGTATGCGGACCTCCTCTGTCAGCCCCGTGGGGGGCGCTTCGGGACCGATCCTTTCGGTTCCGAGCCTCCCTCTCGGTGCGTCGGCTGCAGGAGTTCCGACTGCTGTTGTGGCCTTGGGGGTTGAACCATCCCAGGACTCTGGGGGTCCCGCCTTCAAGGCCATGAGGAGTGCCTTGGCCAAATCCTCTCTGGCCACTTCTACCATCTCACCACCACCTTCCCTTGGCACGGAGACTGGCTCCTTTTCAATCCCCCTGTCTCACGACAGCGGAGCCCTTGGGCCTGAGGTTACCCCCATTGGGGGTTCCCTTCTTCCTGGAGGTCCCCTCCAAAACGCTTTCGGAGGAACCTCCGAGGAAGAAACAGTGCAAGAGGAAGCACGTCGACTCCCCTGATGAGTGTCTCACCTCGGATACCGACCTCGATGATGCGGAAGGGTCCCCCAAGTCATCCTCGGATGATGTATCCTTTGCGGACATCTTGGAGATCCTTAAGCAACGAGGCGACTGGCAGTCCAAACCCCCTTCTGCTGAGGAGTCGGTTTCCTCAAGGCCTTCGGGGCTCAGCCCTCCGCCTCCTGGGTGTCTCCGCCTTTCGATGAGCTTCTGGATTTGATCTCTCGAAGGGCGTGGGAACACCCGGACTCTGTTGAACCGGTGCCAGCTCGCCCCAATAAATTCCTTTCGGCACCCCCTGATAAGGACTTTCTTTCAAAAGGTGTGGCTGTAGATGCCTTGGTGGTTGCATCTGCCACCCAGCAAGATGTGGCAGAGGCTTCAACGTCCGTCCATCCTCCTAATAAGGAGTCTAGGAGCATGGATCAGTACGGGACCCTTACTTCAGCGACCTTTACACTAAGGTCTCTGAACTACTTGACGCATTTCACGAGACTGCAGAGGGATCTGGTCAAGGAGCTTTCGGATACCCTCTCCGGTAACTTACCTGAGCAGTTGGCCCAGACGGTTAACTCCCAGTTGGCTACCCTGTCCTCATTATCCAACTCGTCCATGAGGCTCATTTCTTATGCAGCCGAAGGAGCGAGCAGAGCGGCGGGAACAGGTGTTGCTCTACGGAGACAAGCCTGGCTACGCCTGTGTCACTTTGCGGAGGCCTTTAAGTCTTCCTTTGCCGACGCCCCCTTTGATGGGTCCTCTCTGTTTGGACCCAAGGTAAAGGACACTTTGACTCGCTGCGAACAGGAGGGTAAGACTTTAACTGCCATAGGGGCCCGGTTTTCCCCTCACTTCAGACCTTATCCCAAGGCTCGAAGAGGAGGGAAAATGTGGTTCCGTAAGTCTCAAAAGCCTTACTCGTCGCAGCAGAGCGATTCCCCTTCTAGAGGCAGAGGAGAGGGAATTTTTTCAGGGAGACACCGTCCCAGAGGCGGCGGAGGCCCCCGCAACACTGGAGACCGCGAGTCCTTTCGTGGCTCCTCCTCCTTCCAGCATCCCTGAAGGAGTACCCGACTGTGCAGCTCCGGAGCCAGTCGGGGGTCGTTTTTCAAGGCACCTAAATGCCTGGGAAAATATCACTCAGGACCAATGGGTGCTCCGAATCATCGCCTTAGGTTACACCATTCCCTTCTCTCAACCCCCCCCACCATCCCAAAGAATCCCGGTCCCGCCACCCAGTCAACGGGATCTTGCAGCCAGCGAAATATCGAAGCTGCTTCAAAAAGGAGTCATCCAACCTGTCCCCGCAGATCAGGCCGGATCAGGGACTTACTCAAGATGCTTTTTGGTACCAAAAAAGACCGGGGACTTGAGGCCCATTTTGGATCTCAGCAAGTTAAATCGATTAGTGAAAAAGTCCAAATTCCGGATGGTCAACTTGCAATCCATTCTCCCGCTTTTGGAGAAAGGTGTTTGGATGTGCTCCATAGATCTCAAAGACGCCTATTATCACATTCTGATAGATCAGGCGTCGAGGAGACACTTGCGCTTCAGCCTAGGAGACAGTCATTTCCAGTTCCGTGCACTGCCCTTTGGTCTCACCACAGCCCCCAGGGTGTTCACCAAATGTTTGGCGGTGGTGACTGCTCACCTGAGAAGTCTAGGATTCCAGGTGTTTCCATACCTAGACGACTGACTCCTAACTGCCACCTCCAGGCATCTACTCTTGAAAACTCTAGCAGCCACTATCTCTCTAGGCAACTCCTTAGGAATCACCTTCAATTGGACAAAATCCGTATTGCTGCCATCACAGCGTATTCTGTTTATTGGTGCAGAAACAGACTCAAGGCAGATGCGAGTCTATCTTCCTGTGGAAAGGATAGCAACGCTGCAGTCTCAGGTTCGGGCATTACTCCTCAGACGTCGCGCTCCAGCGAGAATGGTCCTGCAGCTGTTGGGTTCCATGTCAGCCACCATTCTTCTGGTCCCCTTGGCAAGGTTGCATATGAGGATACTCCAGTGGCTCCTATCAGTCCAGTGGTCTTATCAAGACCTTCCCCTCAGTCACCAAATATTGATCACAGAGACGTGCAAACAGGATCTTCGTTGGTGGCTTCTTTCCTCCAACCTGAATCTAGGGCGACCCTTCGTTCCCCCACTCCCCTCGGCCATGTTGACTACGGACGCCTCCCAGACAGAGTGGGGGGGAAATTATCTGGACAGGTCAGTCCAAGGCATGTGGCACACCGATGAGAGTCTTCTCCACATCAATATCCTGGAAATGAGGGTGGTGCTTTTAACGTTGCAAGCACTGCACGATCACCTCCCCCAGGGTACGATTGCCATTCAGTCCGACAACATGTCGGTAGTCTGGTACTTAAACAAGCAAGGGGGGACCAGGTCTTACCCCCTTTGCAGAGAGGCCATGAAGGTATGGGATTGGGCGATTGCTACCAAATGTTTCCTAGTGGCAACACACATTCCGGGGAGATCCAACATGATAGCCGACAGACTGAGCAGAACTATTCTCTCCCCTCACGAGTGGTCCTTGAACGACAGAGTGGTAACACAGATTTTCACGAGATGGGGAGCTCCTTGTTGCGATCTTTTCGCAACTCCCCTCAACGCGAAATTCCAGCAGTTCTTCTGTCTCACCCCAGGTCCGGGGGAGATCCCCAAGGATGCTCTAGTCCAAGCTTGGCCCCCAGGTTTGCTATACGCTTTTCCACCGGTTCCCCTTCTCCCCAAGGTGATTCAGAAGGCGATTCGCTTGGAAAGCAAAATGATTCTAATTGCCCCATACTGGCCTCGTCAAGTCTGGTTCCCCTTTCTTCACAAATATGCATTGGAGGGTCCCTGGTTCCTGGATCAAGTTCCGGACCTCTTGACGCATCAGTCAGGACAGCTCCATCAGTCCCTGCATTCATTGAAGCTAGCAGCTTGGCTACTCCTCTTCCGACCATAGTTAGGAGCCATTCTTTCGACCCTGAAGTCATGCATATTTTGTCCTCGGCCCACAAGACTTCTACTAAAAAGATGTATAGCAATAAATGGAAGAGGTTTGCTATTTGGGCCCAACTCCGAGGATTAGACCCTATGACAGCCTCGGTGTCAGAGGTTCTGAAGTTTATAGCTTCCCTGTTCAACCAAGGTTGTTCGGTGTCTACCATCAAAATTCAATTGGCTGCTATTTCCAATTTTCACGAGAGCGTAGAACCACCTTTAATGAGCAACAAGTTGTGCAAAGCTTTTATTAAAGGAGCTTGGCTTCTACGGCCCCCTGTATCTCATCCTGCACCACCGTGGGACCTTAACGTGGTGTTAGGTGCATTAACCGCACCTCCCTTTGAGCCGGCAGCAGCATGTGACTTAAAATTTCTTTCTTGGAAGACTGCTCTTCTAGTTGCTATTACATCAGCCAGGCGAGTTTCAGAACTTCAAGCCCTATGTGTCAAACCACCATACCTGGTATTTCACAAGGATAGAGTATCTCTTAGACCAAACCCATCCTTTATGCCAAAGGTTTGTTCTAACTTTTGTTTGCAACAATCACTGGAATTACCGTTTTTTTTCCCTAAGTATTCAAACAGAGCTGAGTATACCTTTCACAGCTTAGACGTGCACAGACAATTACGTTTCTATTTGGATAGGACACACCAAGCACGAAAATCAGATCAACTGTTTGTGTCCTTTTCGGATAGTAAATTGGGCAAAGCCGTCACGAAAGTCACTATTGCCAAGTGGATCAGAGACTGTATCAGTCATATTTATCGCATTTCAAATAAGGAGCTTATAGTTCCAGTGAAAGCTCATTCTCCCAGGGCTATGGCCACTTTGGCAGCCTTTCATTCCAAGCTCTCTATTAGTGACATTTGTGCGGCTGCTACGTGGTCTTCTCTACACACCTTTATTTCTCACTACAAATTGGATGTGGCATCTAGGGGTCGAGCTTCCTTCGGTTCCACGGTTCTCAGGAGCGTTTTCCAGTGAGCCACCCAGGAATTAGGTGCTAGGGATGCTGTCCCATCTGTAGAGAATGTAGGCGAGATAGGATCACATTACATCTTTTAGTTATGTACTTACCATAACTTTAGATGTATGGGATCCATCTCGCCTACATTCCTAATAACCCACCCTCCTTCCCCCTGCCTTGTAGGCCAGAAGAGACCGGACGATCCGAATTCAACTTTTTCCTCTCTTGAAACACCTGGCAATGTTATAACAACAGTCTATGTGTGTGTGCATGTGTGCGGACAAACAAGATCTGGGGAAGCAGTAGTGGTGCATCCTGGGATACGAGGTAACTCAGCCAATAAGAGACTGCGTTCTATTGTATAGCGGCCGAGGGGGAGCCGAGGATCGGCTCTGAACCCATCTGTAGAGAATGTAGGCGAGATGGATCCCATACATCTAAAGTTATGGTAAGTACATAACTAAAAGTTATTGTATGTTGGGGAATAATATATAAATTAGTTTTGAGTTTCTGCCATTTTGAACTCTGATGTTTGCAACTTTATCAGCTCATCTTTAGAGATGTTTATAGCTTCCTTCATTTAGCCCTTTGTTATTTGAGTTGATATACTCCTTCAATGTTTCATTTATTTTAATCAACTCTAAGCACATTTGATTTATTTTTCCTCCAAATTACTGGAAGCCATCTCTTGTACCAATGCTGCAGCTTGAACTGCTTTTTGCTGAATGGCTGCAGGATTCTCCCCAGTCAGAGTTTTCTCTTTGCCTTTTCTAGTTGATTTTCTTTCAGGCTTTCTAAACTTCTTCTTTGCTGGCATCCAGGCAGTGTACTTATTAGCCAGTAACTGAATTTTACTAGAACTGGCAGAATTACTAGCCTTTACCCCTCATTTTCTTTTTTCACACTGAGAGAGCTGAAAATATGCTGTTGGTTGGTGTGCAGCCATCTTAGAAGTCCAATCTTGGAATTATTATTGACTCTTAGTTGAAACTTTGGGACTAGGTTTTAGCTGTAGTTAAGACTACTTTTTTGTTGTTTTGCTTTTAAACAAGAAACATTTTTATTAAATGATCACTTATGACATAGGCAATTGTGCATCTATATAAAAGAAAATAAATCATGTTGACATCATTTTAGTTGCAAACACTACACATCACTTATAATCTATCCAGTCACTGTCAGTCAAACATTACATAGCTTATTCAAAGCCTGCCTTCTTTTAAATCTCATTCATTGTCTGCATGTACTGTTCCCACAATTTCCATTTTTTTCTATGTAATTTGCACATACCCCTTTTCTAAAGAACCCATTTCTAGTTGTTTTATCTCTGTTACTATATTCCCTACTTCTAGTACTGTTGGCTTAGACTTTTTCTAGTAATTGTTTTTTTTTGGCAGCCACCATAATTAGAGTAAGCAAGGCCTTGCTATGTCTAGGCAATTCTGATTCTGTATCACAGCTCAAAAAATAATTTCCTTAATCTTACCAATTTGCTCACCCAGTGTTTCTGATAGAGTAGTCTGCAGGGAAGTTTTAAAGTCTACCAACTCATTGCACTCCCAGAAAATATGTTCCCATTTTCCTCTTTCTTCCCCATCACACCTCCAGCATTTGCTATCTAAGGAAAAATTCTTTGGAGTCTACTTAAGATATAAGGGTCTAGATTAAATTCGCAAAACCTCACGCTAATACAGAAACGACACATATATAGTGAACCGTGAAAACACCGAACATCCTGAAGAGCGAAATTCAAAATGTCGAATCGTCAGAGTTGGCCAACTCCACCGCCCGCTACGTTCTACCTACCTAAACAAAATAAATAATCCACACTTCCCCATATCTACACTTCACTCATATATCCTGTATCCTAATCAAACATTCACTACACACAAATGTATCTAACTATAAACAAACAACACCCAACTACAGGAAAAGTATAAATTACGTATACATTCAGCTACACAACTATATTACTATACATACACTTACATAACCCTACTTCTAACCCTAAAGTAAAGGTTTCATGTATTACTATGTATGCACTTACCTTAACTCGCACCCTAACCCTAAGGTCCATAACTATTGCACACTTATGTTAGGGAGCTATACCGGATAAGGGCCAGCTATGATGATTCGACATTTCGAATTTCGCACTTCAGAACGTTCAGTATTTTTGCAGTTTGCTATATATGTGTCGATGTTTCCATATTCTCGTAAGTGAGGTTTTGTGATTTTAATATAGACCTGGATATAAAAATACCTGTGTAAACACTTCCAAGCAAAGATCCTAAATCTTCTAGATTTTGTTGCATATTTGGGAGACATATTCAGCCTTTCTTACTAATCCTTTCTAACTTCCTCTAATTGATTCTTATTGTTATCATGCAATATTTCATATGGTATACTAATTATTTATTTTTTTAACAGCAGCTTCTGTTCTAGATTCTACTAAAAACTCTACCAGTGCTGGCATTTTGCTTAGGATCCCCCTATTTCTTTCTCTTTTCCTATACTCTGATATCAGTCCTTGATAGGGAAAGCAATGCATAGCCTGCAGTCCAAATAAATTATTGGTCTCTTCCCATTCTGTTACATTTCCCTATCTAATTATTTGCTCCCAATACCTTGGTTCTTTTGCCAATTTCCTCCAATAAATTCCAGCCCCTTCTTGCCTTTTGTCTGTATCACTAATTGCAGCCATCCCTAATGGCAAAATCTCCTTTCTCCATTTCCGTGTTGGCTTTGTTCTTGGAATACTTTCTACAAGTTTATGAATATAATATTCTGTATGGTTATTGTTATTCTCCTTAAGGATCTGCATTCAAAATCCCAGACTCTAGTTGTTTCTTGAGCTTCCCCCATTTTGTCATCATCCCTTTCCACTTTGAATAACAGGTTACTGCTTGTGCTACATACAGGAGCCTTAACTATGCAGCTCTGAAAATTCCCTTCAAATTAGGGAATCCCAGAAACTGTCTCAAAATGTTCCACAACACTGAAATGACCTTTTCTGGTTTTATCAGGAATAAAGTAATATCATCTGCAAATAGAGCCAGCTTTTCTTGACTACCATATTATTTATATCCTTGAATAACTGAGTCCCTTATTTTCTTTGCCAGTGGTTCTAAATATAATGCAAATAACAAAGGTGAAAGAAGACACCCCTGCCTGGTTCCTCTGCTAAAACAGAAATTATCAGAGAGGAACCCACCCACTTTAATGTTTGCAGCCACTCCCTCATATATCCTACTAATCAACCTAGTAATTTTAACAAAGAATGCCGATGCTCTCATTGTTCTGCTCATAAACTCCCAGCTTACTCTGATAAAATGCTTTTTCTGCATCAAGACCTACCAAGAGCAGTGGTATTCCCTTACATTCTTCTTCTCTCTGGGTCATCAGTGTTCTGTTAATGTTGTCAAATGTTTGCCTCCCCTCCAAAAAACCACATTGATGCATATCTATCAGTTTGGAATCACTTTTGCCATTCTGTTAGCCATCATAGACATAAACACTTTATAATCATGGTTTAGGATTGAAATGGGCCTGTATGAAGCTAGATCTGATGGTTGTTACCCTCTTTAGGTATTACAGCCACCTCAGCTTTCTTCCAGGATGTTGGTGTTTCTCCACTTAAAATAATGTTAAATAAAAGCTTCCAGATTTGTATAATTTTTTCCTGCTCAAGTCCATACTTCCACAGAAATACCATCTGTTATTGGGGACTTTCTTGTGGATTGGTTATACATCTCCCTTTTTATCTCATCTTCTCCTATCCTGTTAGTAATTGACCCTCATCTACCTCTAACCTTGACATATTTAATTCTCTGTAAACATTTCAAGTTGTGCCTTTTCTTGGTTTCCACGTTTCTTTACTTTTTAGAGACTTTCATAACATTTTCAAAATGTTTCTAGTGCCTTTACATGATCTCTTGTTATCTTTCTTGTTATAAGCTCCCTAAGCTTGGCAACAACCCTTTTTACCTTCTGTTGCCTGAATCATTGTGCTAAAAGGTTTTGTGTTCTGGAGTTATTATCAAAATTATTGCTTAACAGCATTATTTCTAAACTGATTCATATTATCGATGTAATCCCTTATTTTCTGTTTAGCATTCTGCAATTGCTATTTTTCTTGTTCTCTGAGAGTCCCCCTATTCTGCAATACTTTAACTTTGTCGGTCCTTCTAACTAAATAATCCTTGTTATTAATCACTTCTTAATCATGTCTCTCTTTCTTTTATTTCCATCCTAATTTTAAATTCCACTTTAATTTTATCCCACTCCCTGTCTGTATTTTCAGAAGAAATTACTGTCTTCTCTAGTAACTCCCGAATAATTTCCACTACCCATTACATAAGTTCCTCTCTTTTCAACAGATAAGTGGGAAGGTATTGGTGTCTCATTTTTATTTCATTACCCTGCATTTTTATTTTAGTTATTATTGGCATATAATCTGAAATAGTTATTGGATGTGTATCAAATGTATCACATGTTCCTGTGAAATATATGTTCTGTCTAGTCTAGACTAGTTTTTGTATCATGGGGAATAATATTGTAAATCCACTCCAAACTCCTACTACTGAATTCACATCTTCCATGCTATTTTTTCATAATGTTTTTTCTAAATTCTACTCTCCTTTGTTATATTTTTCCTTCTGTGCCCCCCAGATACATCTTCACTGCTGCAAATCAAATTCAAGTCCCCACCGATAAGTAATATTCCCTGCTGAAAGCTGATTATATCTCCCAGATTTTTTTTTCTGCTCCATTGTAGCAGTTTTAGGTGGAATATAAATACTTGTTAGTAGCCCATTAATAAATTTAGATTTGCAGTACTATCTTTTCTATGCTCTTCTATCACTATTGGAGCTCCTCTTGCAATTAATATAAGTACTCCTTTTATTTTATTTTTGTCCCAGGTATTTCACTGAATAACCATCCAGAAAACTCTTCTTTATCAAATTCACATATTCAGTTCTTTCTAAATGTGTCTCCTGTAGCATAGCTATTTGCACTCTTTGTTTGTTTGTGTCTTTCGGCTTTTCTCAGTTAGGGGTCGCCACAGCGGAACTCCGGTCCGCTAATGATTGGCAGTTGATTTTTACATACCGGCTTGCCAGGCCTGATGCACAACCTTCAACGAAGGTACGCCCATTCACGCATGTCTCCACGCAGAAGACGCTCTAGCTGAGAATCGAACCGGACAGCGTCTTACTGTGAGGCGACAGCGCTACCGCAGCACCACCACTATTTGTACTCTACATTTTTAAAATATAGTTCACTACTCTTTCTTTTTTGTATATATCTCTGAGACCATTGATATTTAAAGGTAACATAGAAAGCTTCATTATGTTAAAAAGGTATTATTCCCCCCTTTTTTGTTTAACAGCTTTAAGTGCCTTGTTCCAGCTATTGTGTTACATGCATACACTAATGTTTGGCAGATTGATCATTTATACAGTCATTTCTTGTCATCTCCATTTGAGCCTATGTCACATATTGCATACATTAATGTTTGGCAGGTTGATCATTTATTGAGCCTGTGCCACATATTTCAAATCTTTTTGTTTTATTGAAAACCTTCAAACCACCACTATTTGCACTCTACATTTTTTAAATATAGTTCACTACTCTTTCTTTTTTGTATATATCTGTGAGACCATTGACATTTAAAGGTAACATAGAAAGCTTCATTATGTTAAAAAGGTATTATTCCCCCGTTTTTTGTTTAACAGCTTTTTTTAAGTGCCTTGTTCCAGCTTTTGTGTTGCATGCATACACTAATGTTTGGCAGGTTGATCATTTATACAGTCGTTTCTTGTCATCTCCATTTGAGCCTATGTCACATCTTTTAAATTTTTTTGTTTTATTGAAAACCTTCAAACAAAAAAGCAAACACACCCCAATATACCCCTAAAACCTATTAACTTAATAGTATCACACAAAACTATGTAGAGCTTCAAATATTGATGTTTTACCCTCCTAACAGGAACAGCTGGTTCAGACTGATAGCCACACTCACAGACCTGAGTTAACCAAAAAGGAAAGTTATGCATGCTAAGATGCATGGTACAGCCTGTGCTTCTACTAAGCTGTTTGTTTTGTCTTATCTTATCTTTATTACTCTCCCATATTGGGAAAACACTTGAATGCTTTCAGAAAATATTATCTCCTAGCCATTGAAAGAAATAAGTATTCTGTTTTATTGCTGTTTATCAGATTGTCTCCATGGACATGGAGACATGAGAACCAGATATAAAGTTGCTGCTACAAGCACTCATTTATTTGCTATACAATGTTCTTTTTTATTTATTTGGTTTCACTTAAAACTTATTAGATCAAGCCAAGGGCCTTAATCCAGTCATTCCAATATGCAAGACTAAAAAAAAAAAAAACAGAAGAAGAAGGGGGGAAACAGTGGCACCTTTAGTATCCTCATTATACTCTAAAATAACTTCAAAAACCGTACTTTATAGCATGCAGATTATACCATGCATTATAAAAACACTAGTATTAAGAACAAAATGTTGTTTTACTTGCAGTTAAAGCTTTCCTTTGTCTTCCTCCATCCAAAATGTTCTTTCAGACATTAATGGCATGAAGTAGGGCATATGCTTTAGTGTCCTCAACAAGTTTAGCAAAGTCAGAAAAGTCCAATATTTCCAGGTTTTCTTGTTTTGCCATGTTTCACACATATAATTAATGTTTTCTAATCCTACATTTATTTGTCAATTTCTGAGTTGCTAGTTTTATTCCCATTGATCTCTATCTTCCACATCCAGACTCTGCTTCATTTCCAATTTACTCCTGGTTCTTCTAGTCAACTATTGTGTTTTTTCCTGTCTGTCTCAAGCATTTTCCATTGAAATAGTGAAAAAAGATTCACTTGCACAGTCTTGATGTGATCTTTATTACCAGAAAAAAAAACAAGAAACCGAATCTACTTCTGTTTCATAACACACTTTTTGTTGGACAGACTTTTGTATTTCCTCCTTAGCATGCTCTGCGTCAAAAATTATTTTGTTCATCCAGGAAAGAATATTCTGAAAATAGTACAGCAGCTTGAATCACATGGTTGCTTCTTGACATTCCTTGTTTAGTGGAATAAATTTACTCCTCTTCTGCCTAGCGTAGAGTGAGTAATTATTTTCCACAATCACTCTGTTGTCTCCCACTTTTAGTACTTTGTCCTTCTGCCACAGTTTTAACAGAATCATCTCCTTCTGCTGATAGGATTGCATCTTTACTATTAAAGGTCTGGGTTGATTTCTCATGACCAGAGTTGGAGCATGCACACAATGAGCCTTTCAATTAACAACTCCTGCTGTAGAATATTAATGCAGTTGTTTATTTGTGCTTTCATAAAATTAACAGTTTGTTCCTTCCAGCTTCTCTTTTACAGCAGAAATTCTCAAGTTTTCTCTATGTGTTCTGTCTTCTAATTCTATTTTTTTAACATCTCTTCATGAACAATCTTGTATTCAGCCTGCCTTATCTTCATTTTGACCTCTGAATTTTTAGAGTGTTATTACCTCATCTGAATATCATTTTAAAGTTTTCTCAAATATTTCTATTGTTTTGTTATTTGATTGGATATACTCCTTCAGTGTTTCATTTATTTTAGTTAGCTCTGAGTACATTTGACTTATGTTTCCTCTAGGTTACTGGAAGTCATGTCTTGCACCAATGCTGAAGCTTGCACTGCCTTTTGCTGAACATCTGCAGAATTCGTCCTAATCAGTGTTTTTTCCTCACCGTTTGCAATTTATTTTATTTTAGGTTCACTTAATTTCCTTTTTGCTGGCATCTAGGCAGTGCAGTTGCTAGCTAGTTACTAAAATTTACCCAAAGATACAAGTTTACGGGCTGTCTCTTTTGAGTTTCTCTTTTCACACTGGGAGAGCTGAAATTAAGCTGTTAATCAATGTGCAGCTATCTTGGAAGTCCACAGTTAAGACTTCTTATTTCCATCTAAGAAATATATTCCATATTAAGCACCTAATTCGACACTCTGCTCTCTTGATTGTTGTCCATGCAGTGGTCTCATCCAGACTGGACTAAAACAGTGCCTTTTCCCTGTGACTTCCTAATGTTAAACCGGACCATTTACAGAAGGTGCAGAATTCAGCTGCTAGATTACTTATGGATACCTCAGTCTACTAATGTGTTACACCTATTGAACACAGCCTACATTGAATTCCAATATGTTTTAGGATTATGGGTAAGGTCCTAGTGTTGTATACTGTGCTTGTTATTTGAAAGAGACAATTGAGCCCTTCTTCCTGAAATGGGTTTTCCATTCACCCTCTGAGGGGCTGCTGGCTTTCCACAGGTGAATTTGGAATCATCTGGTTATTGTTCTTTTTGCTTCCAAGACCCTTGTTGTGGAACTCACTGCCTTGGTGGTTACAGGAGTGTCCCACTCTGTCTGGTTTCAGGCATGCTTTAAAAACTTATTTTTTACTTTAGCTTATAGTGTTGTTGGATAATATTTTTGCTTGTTGTTTCTGTGTTTGTTGTTTTATTAGATTTTGTAATGGTGCTTTGGAGAAAAGCACCTTTATGTATTTGAACTTGAACACTATCTATGCCCTCCCCTCATTATCCTTTCCAACACCCTCAATGCGTAACTGCTTTTTCAAAGGGCCCTAAAGAAATTCTGCCATTTTAGTAATCTTTCTGACATACAGACCCATCACTGCACCCTTCAAAACTCTACATACAAACCTACCCATAACACAAATATGTACCATTGTCTTTGCCTTAATTTATATTCTTTTTTGACTTAAACAACTCAACACCACAAAGAACACAAAAAGGACATCTAAACTGCTTTAGTTTAGTAAAATTTTAATATCCACTTTCATAAAACAAACTTCTTCAGAAAATACTTTTGTTAAAATCCAAGTCATAATATATGATCTCAAATACAAATGCATCAATTATCCAATAAAACAGTAAATGAACAATGTTAAAAACTTCAACCTTTTAAATACCTCCTTGCTTAAGATCTTTTAACAAACATTTAATATTAACAGCTTTTAACTTGATTTGCCACTCTGTTTCTTTCTTCTGTACCTGATTTTTATATTCCCCACCTCTTTTGTCTTCTAAAACTTGCTGTAAAACAGCAAACGAAAACCTTTTATAAATAATGCAAGTAAGAGAATATTTACACAAGGTATTATTGGAATATTTTGTTTTGATCGCATAAGCATGTTCTTTAATTCTTTCTCTCAAATTGCTGGCTATCATTCCCACATAAAAAATAGTTTATCCTGAATATACACTAATATATACCACCCCTGCAGAAGCACATGTATAACTACCTGGTATCCTAATGATGTATGAAATGTGACTTAACGAAACATACAGTCCCTTGTGTATAAATCTACATGCTAAACAACTGTTACACTTTTAACTGTTCTTTGTGGTGTTGAGTTGTTTTAGTATTATTTTTACACTACAGCCTCAGGAACGTATCTAGTTTTGCCTTTGCTCTTTTTTGCCTTGGTGACGTGCAACACTGTGGTTGGCTGTCTTTCTCCCTTACTTCAAATGTAAATGAGGTATTCTAGTGGAGAAGCACAGGATAATGAATTATGTGCTCTTCCCAGAAATGGGTTTGGTGATTCTGCATGTGATATATGTAAGGTCTTTAATCCTAGGGCCCTTATTAACCTCAGAAATAAATGGAGTTTGAGAGGATTACTACATTCATCATCCACTGATACAGCATCTGGGGCTGAAACCCCTAAAAAGTTTGATAAAACAGAGGAAAAAAGAATTCCTTGGACCCTTAAAGTTCTTCTATTCTGAGCTTGGAACCACCTCTAAAGATATCAAACCATTCGGATCTGATCCCTCTGGATCTGAAGACGAAATCCTCCATTCTGAGTACTTCAGATCCAGAATTTGTGACGTCAGATCCAACCCCGTGGAATCCAAAAATAACAAGGATAGGTCACCTAGGATTTGATCTTCTCTGACTCTGGATCCGATATCTTCCAGTCTCCCATCTCCTTTCCTGGAAATATGTCACCATTCTAGGATTTCATCAGTTGCTTCCTGTTCTCATTCTTCCAGAAGATTGACTGAAGCAGATGTGGATAGGATAATGAGAAAATTTCTCTCAATGCAAATTCAAATGGACGTTCTCCTGGCTCCTAGCCCATCAGGTCCGGAGTCCTTCATCAGTACTATCCCACCTATTTTGTCTCCTTCTCTGATTCAACCTTTGGTTTCAGAGCAGTTGGATCTGAGAATCCCAGATACATTCATAGTGGATCTGAAGATCGTTGTATCTTCTGTGCTGATAATGTGTCTGAGTGGACAGGCTCCAAGCACACTGGAGCCAAATAACTCTCAGAGCTGTAGCATAGGCATGGGATCCGCGGTGTTGGAGTTGACTCCAAGGTTGTCGGAGCTGTCTCTGCCCCTCAGAGCCTTAGCTCTGACCCAAGCTTCGAGTGGTTTGCCTTTGGGTCAGAAGGAGCCGATGGTTCAGAAGCATGTGTTGTCAGAGCCATTGGTTTCTTTCTGCCCAAGGCATTCTGCTTTCAGGGTAGGGGAGAGAGTTTTCTCTGTTCCAGTTGTCTTTGCATCTTCAGCTTCAGCGTCCTACACCACAGAGACAGCCAGCTCAAAGTCTCCAGGATACCCCACAGGGTATATTGATATCTTCCAATGCTTCTCCAGAAAATCCCACTGAATAAGTTCCTAGGAAGAGAAAGTAAAAAAGGAGGCACTTAGAATCTCCTCAGAAGTCTGTCATGGAGGATACTGATTTTGATGAGGGGGAAGGGTCACCAAGATCACCATCTGATGACATCTGATTTGGAGACATACTAAAGATCTTCAGGCAAAGGGGAGGCTGGGCAGCTGACTACCCTTCCCAAGAGGAATCAGTATTCCTAGAAGCCTTTGGGGCTGGCCTGTCTATCTCCTGGGTGACTCCACCCACTGATGAGCTTATTGATTTGATCTCTTGACAGGCATGGAAGGAACCTGATTCCATTGAGACGATCCCCAAGAGATCAGAGAGAGACAGGATACTGGTGCCACCCAAGGATAGGGAATTTTTGTGCAAAGGCCTACAAGGTGATGTCATGGTTCTAGCGGTGGCCACAAAAGAGGAACTTGCAGAACAAAGTTCCTCTGTTCATCCCTCTAACAGGGAGTATAGAGCGCTGGACAGATTCTGGAAACATGTATTTGCTTCAGTGAAGTTTGCACTTCAGTCTCTGAACTGTTTGGCACACTTCTCCATACTTCAGAGGGATTTGATTAAAGAAATCACCAAATCCCCTCCTGGGAGCATTACTTCTGAGGCAGCGAGCTTGGTTGCCTCACAGTTGGCAACCCTGCAGTCTATTTCAAATTCGCCCATAAGTTTCATCTCACATGCAGCTGAAGGGACCTCAAGGATGGCGGGATCAGATTCTTCTGTTAGGAGGCATGCCTGGATGCACTTGTGTGATTTCATGGACCCCTTAAGTCTTCTTTCATCAGTGGTCACTTTGATGGAAGTTCTTTATTTGGCTCCATAGTTAAAAACACATCATACAGGTGTGAACAGGATGGTAAGACCCTGTCTGCGGAGGGTTTACATTTCTTGACTAATCAAAGGACCTTTTGTAGGAATCAACAAGGTTGTTGAAAAATGTGATTCAGAAAGTCTCACTGTCCCTTCCAAGATCCACTTGTTGATAGTTCCATCAGGGGCAGAGGGGGAACTGTAATGGAAACCGCTGCCAGCATGGCAGAGGAGGCCTGCAAAACCAAGGCTCCAGAGACACTTTCTTGGACAGATCCTACCAGCACTCCTGCAAGAAGGCCCAATTGTCCTCCTCTGGATGCAGTCAGGCATCATTTATCCCTGCACCAGAGAACCTGGCTAGAGGTTACAAAAGATTCATGGATTCAGAGGCCTATTTCCAGAGGTTATATAATACCCTCCCCACAACACTAAGCAAAATTCCCGATTCTGCTCTCAATGAGAGGAAAGCAGCAGCAGCAATAGAAAAGAATCATCTAAGAGATCCCCCCCAGACTAGAGAGAGTCCAGAACATACTCAAGATTCTTGTTAGTACAAGAGTAAATAGGGGACTGGCGAACAGTTTTGGATCTCACCAACCTGAACAAGTCAGTTCAGTACACCAAGTTCCGGATGGTCATGGCTCAGTCCATTTTGTCCTTTCTGCACAAGAACGACTGGATGTGCTCAGTAGATCTTCAAGATGCGTTCTATCATATCAAAATAAATAGTCGGTCCAGAAGATACCTACACATTCAGCTGGGAGCCAGTCATTTCCAATTCAGAGCTCTGTCCTTTGGTGTCACCACAGTCCCCAGGGTGTTAACCAGATGCATGACAGTAGCTGCAACTCACTTGAAATTGCACGGATTCTGGGTGTTTCCTTAGGGAAGAGGGAGGGTGGCCTAATGGTTAAGGTGTTTGCCTTACAAACATAAGGTGCAGGGTTTGAGTCTAACAAGGGATAATTAGCTAGACTTAAAATGACTGAGAAGGGCAGTTAGCCTAGTACTAATCAATGAAACCTGTGAACCTATGAACTTGGATGATTGGCTCATAACAGCTCTGACTAGACATCATCTGATCAAAACAAGAGATTATATACTCCAGTTATGCTCCCACATGGGAATTACCATAAATCACAACAAGTATCAACTATAACCAACTCAAATGTTAGAATTTATCAGAGCTTTGTCCCACACAGTACCCTTGACAGCTTCCCTTCCTTTACCAAGGGTGCAAATTATACAATTCCAGGTCAAAAAGATCATTCATAATTCCTGTTTCTCAACTCGATTCTTCCTTCAAGCATTGGGGTCAGTGTCTGCTGTGATAGTTTTGGTTCTGTTAGTGAGATACCACATGAGAATTCTTCAGTGGACTCTAGCAACTCAATGGTCTGTTCTTCATTAGCCCTTATCCACCTAAATCAGGATAACTCAGGCATGCAAAAATTACCTGCATTGGTGGATCCCACTGATCAGGTTATACCTGGTCACCTCTTCACACTTCCTCAGCCCAAGGCCACAGTTACTGCGGACTCTTCCCTGATTGGGGGGGACACTTCTTGGGAATGAAGTCCAAGGCACATGGTCCCTTGAAGTGGCCAATACTCATATTAATATCCTAGAAATGAGAGCAGTCTCCCTAGTGTTGCAGGCCTTCCAAGGCACTCTTCGGTCTGGGACAGTTATGACTCACGTACAATATGTCAGTGGTCTGCTACATTAATAAACACAGAGGATCCGAATCTTGTCTCCTGTGTCGAGAAGCTATGAGGGTGTGGCAATGGGCAATCTTATCCAATCAATTTCTGATAGCAACACATATTCCAGGGAGATCCAGTGTGATAGCAGGCAAGTTAAGCAGGTCCATTCTGACGCCTCACAAATGGTCTCTCAACATGAAAGTGGCAGAAAAGATATTCTGTCAATGGGGCAACCTTGCTGTGATCTCTTCTCATCTCCTCCAAACAACAAGTGTAGCAGGTTCTTTGGCATGGTCCCTCCAATGGGGAATCACCAAGAGATGCTCTTCTCCATGATTGGCCCGCAGTCTCTTCTATGCCTATCCCCCAGTACCTCTAATTTCCAAATTCCTTCAGAAAGCATCTCAGTTGAAGAGTACAGTCATCCTCATTGCTCCATATTGGCTTTGTCAGATTTGATTACCCTTTCTTTGGCCTCATCTGCTTTGCCCAGCATGGATTCTGGATCCTGTTCCAGACCTCTTGTCTCATTCGACAGACATGATATACCCAGATATCTTAGGTCTAAAACTGACCTCATGGTTTCTCCACATCCGTTGATAGTGAGCCAGCCCAGGCCCTCCTCCCCCATTCTCCATATTTTTTTATCCTCTCACGAAAGCTTCAGTTAGAAAAATTTATAGACTCAAATGGAAAAGGTTTGTCATCTGAGTGCAGCAAAATTACATTGATCCTTTTTCAGTACTAGTACCTAATGTTCTTGAGTTTTTAACTACAGTTTTTAATAAAGCTGCTAATTCCTCAACTATAAAAGTACAACTAACTCCCATTTCTTATTTTCACACTGGAGTAAATAATTTGTCTTTAGCTTCTTCCAAACTTTGTAAGGTCTTTATAAGAGGAACCTTTCTTCTTAGACCCTCTTTTAAAGATCATCCCACTACTCCGTGGGATTTGAATTTGTTTTTACAATCTTGGACCCAATCTCCCTCTGAACCATCAGCCAAGTGTGAACTAAAATTTTTAACCTGGAAGACTGTATTTTTAGTGGTCATTACATCTGCTAGAAGAGTCTCACAACTTCAAGCCCTATCTTCTAAACCTCATCTGATTTTTCATAAGGATAGGGTATTCTTACGAACCAACCCATCCTTCCTTCCTAAGGTGGTGTCAGAATCCAATATTAATCAAACTATCAACCTTCCAGTTTTCAACTTCTATGGTATTTTTTAAGAACTCTTCTGTAAATGATATTTGTGCTACAACATGATCAACAATGCATACCTTCATCAAACATTATAAGCTTGATTTCATATTGAAATCTGGAGCTTCCTTTAGTTCTGTTATTTTTTTAGGGGGTATCCTGTCATGATGCCACCCACGAAAAAGGTAACTGAGGATTCAGTCCCATTGGTGGAGATAGACAAGGAGAATAATATAGAATATGAAGAATATGTACTTACCATGACTATAGATCCTGTTGTCTCACACTGCCTGTCTCCATAACACTCCCACTGTTCCATTGTCTAAATTGCTCTTCTTGGACAGAGCTTGAAGGCCTAAAGCCAAAGAACTCTTCACTGCCTGATAGTTGATGTAGCAAACTCAATCTGAGGGATAGTAGGAGATCACTGCTTTGTGTGAGGGGGTGGAACTCAAGAACTGGAGAAACATCTGTGTGGAAAAGTTGTTGGCTTGGGATTGCCATGAGGGTGGATTGCTACAATAAAGATGTATGGAAAGAGACAGTAGTGATCTTTCATTATGGTAACTTCATGACTTTCATTTTATTGTCACTGTACACATGCTGCCACCAGAGCTTCATGTACTGATAGTGACACTGAAGAGGTATAAAAATCAACCCTGAGCTGCTTTTAACTTTTTAAGAGGAGAAAGACAAGTCATAGGTGCATTTTGTACTTGAGTATCCATGTCAGTTTTTTCAGAGGTATGGTGTTGTATTGCTAGATACCACCATTAAGCTTACATAATTTGGCTGCTGTTTTTCATACTAATTTCACAGCAAGATATACACCTGATTTTGGTCTGACAAATGCACTGTATATTTTTGAATCATATGTTTAATGTGGTCTTGTGAAATTTGAATTAAAAATAACATTTCAGATAATATTTTTGTCATTTGTAGATAATTAAAAAATAAAACTCTATTTTACTTGTTCAGACAGATGTTTACCTATTTGAAACTGTGTCTTTGCCCATAAATTCCTCCAAAGTGTTACATGGCTGACTATCAAGGGGATATTGTGCCAAAAGTTACATAATGATATCTGAAAAGAATATAAAGATATTGCTGTTTCTGGGGAGGGTCAAGTTAAGGTCAGAATGGATATTAAAATCTTTGGAACTGCAGCATTTGTGAAGCATTCACTTTAAAGCAATAGTATATGTATCTATTTCCTTAGAGAAAGAAATATAAAAAAAATCTGAACTGTAAATGGAGATTATTGTGACTTCAGACTTAAATATGTATTTCTAATTAGACGTCATATGTTCATTTTTTTTAATTATTGAGGCTTAATATGACATTAAGCATAAATTAGTTTCATTAAAATTTATTTGCTTCTTTATTTTTAAAGGTGCAAACACAAACCGTGGAAGTTTATAGGTAAATGTCACTATAATTCTTTGAAAATTTCATAAGAAAAATATCAAACCATTTCGGAGAAACAACCATTTATATATAGTGAGCATTAATAGGTAAAGCAGTTATCAGTCTGACGATAGTCCTGAAAGTGGTTGTAAATAAAGGGGCTAAAGTTATCTTCTAAAGAAATATTTATGGATATTTATACCATTGCCACTCACTGTTGCCATATTTATGTTTGTAAAATAATTAATTATTTGTTTATTTATTCTGACATGGATGAATTCAGCAATATGATGAGCATACTTTTTGGTATTTTTATGTATTTATTATGCTTTTAGCTTTTGAAAAAGGGTGTCATGCAAAATACATTAGATTGCATGTAGATAGACTTTTGAAAGCTTCCATCAAAATCACCTTCGGCAAAGCAGATAAAAACATTAACAGATCTGGTAATATATGTGTCTTTTATAAATAAAGTAAATTTCACTTGTTAGTGAAACTAACTGCTATATCTTATGTTGGATACATGTTATAATTTAATACGTCAGTGCATTCTTCTTTTGCTGAACTCTGTGTTTTTCCATTGTCATTTCCATACTTAATCTTAAAGGACTGGCTATGTGCTGTGATCTCACAAAGTGCAAGGTAGTGACAAATATACAAAAAGCATTCTGCTGTTGCACATTAATCTGATTATGTGGCAGGCAATGCACCAAAAACTTACAATTTATTTAGTTAGAGGTCTTATTACATTTTGTGGTAGGGTTGCAGAAGTGAATTCAGAGTGCATTTACCTCTGCATAGATATAATTAAACTTGGCTGCTGTTTCTCTGTAACATGTCTGTGTTTAAATTATTTGTTGGATCTGATGAATATGATCACATGATATGTATATATTAGCAACTTGTGTGACATTATAATCTTCTGTATCAAAAACAGCATCATTTTTGATTTATTGATTTTTTAATATATTTTTTCTGTTGCGTAATTATCTAAAATTCCAAAGCACAGCTTTGCTGTATGTTGATTTGTAAAAGAATGGATTAAATGAATTACAAAACATCAAAAGAGTAAGTTAACTTTCTGAAATTGGAATATTCATAATGGCAGTAGGTCACTAAACCCAAGATTGTAAAACTGTATTTTCATACATTTAATTTAAATTCTTTTCAGTGGTAGATGGATCCAGAATGTCTTCCAGTGTATGAGAGCTTGGGTTTATGACAGAATTTTTTTATTTACTTCTTTAGGCCAACAATGCAACATAAGATGCATGAATGGAGGTTCATGTGCAGATAATCATTGCACCTGTCTAAAAGGATATACAGGAAACCACTGTGGTCAACGTAAGTACATTTTATCAAGCAAATATATATTTTATTGAAGCTTGCATATCGTCTTGAGTACTGATGCGTATTACTTAACCACTGAACAGAAAATTATTCACACTTCTCATTGACTTGAATTGAAGATAAACTATTACAAGCAAAACTATCAGCACACCAGTTATGCAGTATGCATTTTTGGGCAAATAAACTGTCCAATATACACAAGATTCTTTGATTTTGGTAACTGTTACATTTGCTGTAGTTATTCACTACTCCTTTCCTTTGATTTTTATTACTTCCAGAAATTAAGTACTTAATTTCCTTAAAGGCAGAAAATCCTGTGCAGTAGTATCTCTTATTTGTAGGTATTCTTGTAAATACTTTAGTAAACCCTTGAATGTACTCATCTGTGTTGTACATAAGAAGGTGTGCAAATCCAAGCTTTATAGTAAGTAGAAGGATGCATTCTGATAGTGGAAAAAGGCAATTTATTCACTTAGTGTGCATGTGTCCATGTCTGTTTGATGTGTTGCAGGTCCTACTAAGCTATTAATGTATCTTTTTCTATACCATTAATAAGAATGTCCTTGTGGTCTTTACAGTGCACTTTCTAAATTATGCCATTGTTTCTAACCATACTACATTTTTAGAGGAACTGTTTCAATCAACTTTCTTTGTATATTTATTAGATTTAAAGTCTGCCCTTTTCTTCAATCATGTTTAATTTGCAGATGAAGATACCACGTAGACTCAATACATTTCATTGAGTTATTCACATTTTCTATCATGCCTTCAAGCCCTTTATTCAAGACTACACAAGCTAAATTCCTTTTATACAAAGGATGAATTGCTTGATAGTACGTTGAACTGTCCTTGTACACTACAATGTATATAGCCATTTCTTTCTATGTAATTAGTAGTAACTTCTGTTATGGCTTACATTTCTGTATTTTGTTTTGTTTGTGAAATGTTTTTTATTTCACCCGGACTGAGCCTGAAATTGGTCAGCAATGAGCAGTGGCTTACTTCGGTAAACAAAAACAAATTAAATAAAAGATGCATTATTCTCCCATGTTTATGCAACTACCTCTATCCATGTTAGTAAAATCAGGATGGACACATCCTATGCACCAGCATACATTGTTGAACTCACAACTGAGTAGGACACATCAAAGATCACAGTGTTATGCGTCTGTACTGGATATCAGGAGGGGAATCGGAATGACAGAAAAGCACCATCTACTGAATCAGAAAGTTCTGTTGAAACACAAGAGGGAACAAGGCATCTTAAAGATGACAGGAGGAAGCAGGATGCTCAAAAGGTCACTGAGGCCCTGTTACTGTATCAGGACATTGTTCTGAAGTAAAAGACTGAACAGGATGCCCAGGTCACCATGTCAGGAGTATTTACTGAACACATCGTGTCAGGAGTAGTTAGTGAACGCATCATGGAGTGAGTTGGAATAGCCAAAATGAACATGAAATGGGTCCTAGGAAAGATGCTAAGTAAGGAGTGAAAAAGAGAAACACACATCTATATGTATGTATGTGTATATGTGTGTGTGTGTGTGTGTGTGTGTGTGTGTGTGTGTGTGTGTATATATATATATATATATGTATATATATGTATATATATATATATATATACACACACACATACACACACACACACACACACACACACACACCGCATGCGCGCGCATATATATATATATATATATATATATATATATATATATATGTATATAAATGTATATGTCTATATATATATATATATATATATATATATATATATATATATGTATCATTTTTATTTTATTTTACATTTGTTGACCGGGATAGTCCGACTGGATGCATGTCCATTTTCAGCGGAGGCCCGGGGAGAAAAGCTCCAAGGGTAAGCAGATACCGCATTGCATAATACCAGCATTACATAATACAAACAGACTGCTTACAGAGATTACATAAGTAAGCAAGCTAAACAAGTTCCACAGGTTAGAGTTAATCCCGAGCGTAAGTCAGGATTAAATTAAATTACACAGTAAGCTGGTTAACAGATTTTTGCACATTCTAGAGAGAGTTAGCCAGGCTTGATACAGTGTCATAGCCAGTTAAGTGACAAATGTTGTTTGAGTCTAGTTTTAAATTGACCTAAGGTGGAAAGTAAGGTAATATCAGCTGGAAGAGAGTTCCAGGATCTACTTACAGAGTTTGCAAAGAGAGAGTCACCGGCTGTGTTATTAATTTTGCTAGTCTGAATGAGTAGTTTGTTAGAGGATCGAAGCCGTCTAGGATTGTTATAGGGGGTGATAATAGTTTTAAGTGCAGGAGTATTGTTCGGATTATAGAGGATTTTATAGGCCATAATCAGTTGGTTATACTGGATTAGGCTGGGTAGTTCAAGCCACCCAAGCTGATTTAGATTGATGCAATGATGTGTCCTAAATGGCAGCCCGGTGGCAAACCTGGCAATGTGGTTGTAGCAAACTGAGAGTTTGTTAAGGACAGTCTTAAATTCGAGAGTAGAGGGGATGCATACAGAAGGGTTGAAAGAAGGTGAGAGGGAGCTATGGCAATTTTAGCTGGAGGGTTTAGGAAGGCTTTTATTCTGTAAAGTGACCCTAGTTTTTTATTGATGGTTTTGATAGTTTGGTTAACATGTAGGTTGAATTTTAGATTATTATCTACGATAATACCTAATGGTTTTGTAGAGGGGTCAGGGGAGATTATTGTGCCATCATTTGAATTTATGGTAAAGGTGAAAGTGGTACACCTATGTGTTGGTGAAAATAACAGCATTTTAGTTTTTTTGGGATTTAGGATCAGAAGACGTTCAGAAAGCCAGTTTTCTATTGTATTAAAGGTGGTCTGGGTAGCTGACCATAACTCTATTGGAGATGTGGCCGAGCAAATCAGAGTAGAGTCATCAGCATATTGGATACAGCTGAATTTTGGGATGACAGTATAAAGGTCGTTAATGAGGATGGAGAACAGCAAGGGCCCTAGTATAGAGTCTTGTGGTACTCCAAGGGTGTTAGGTAGAAGGTTAGAGAGTTTGTTCTGCCAGAGGACAGCCTGCTGTCGACCATTCAGGTAGGATTGAAACCATTGAAGGGCTCTAGTATGTAGACAAAATGTTTGCAGGGTGAGGATTAAAAGTTGGTGATCAACCATATTGAATGCCTTGGAAAGATCCGAGAGGAGGGCTGAGGATATACAATTATTGTTGCGATTATGGTTTATGGTGTTGGTAAAGGCTAGGAGGGCTGAAGTAGTGCTGTGATGAGGACGGAAACCATGCTGAGTGTCTGCCATAAGGTGATTCTGGATTAGGTGGTGCATGAGTTGTCTATGAATACATTTTTCCATAATCTTTGCAAGTGGAGAGAGTATAACTATTGGCCTATAATTGGAGAATTCAGTAGAGCTGCCTCCTATGTGAATTGGGATTACATAGGATATTTTACAGATGGTAGGAATTTTAGCTTCTACTATGGTTTGATTGATTAGTATTGAGACGGGGTAAGCAATAGCATCAGCTGATTTTTGTAGGTACTCAGCAGGGAGTTGATCAGCAGAAAGTGTAGTGGGTTTTAATGTTTTGATCAAGGTACGGATAAGTGAAGTGGCGACTGGTTGGAAGCTGAATGTGAGTAGGTTTCTAGGGGTGCTACTTTCAGGACCAGGGGAGCTAGGAGGTAGATGGCTAGCTAGGGCTTGAATTGTCTCAGTAAAGAATCGGTTAAAACTGTCAGAAACATCTTCAGGGGTTTTATCAATAGTAGCAGCAGGGATTGGGGTTGAAGTTGTTCCAGGATGTAGTAGATTATTTAAACCTGCCCAAAACTTCTAAGGGTTATTTTGATTTACTGTCTGTAAATTACAGTAGTATTGTTTTTTTGTCTTGTAAATTGGATATTTTACTTTCGTTCCTGGATTGGCTGTATTTAATGTGATCTTGGGGGTCTTTAGAAGAACGCTATAAAGCCCATGCTTTGTTTCTAAGGGTAATTTTGAGTTTAGACTCTTTAGAAAGCCATGGCACAGTTTTTGCCTTTATTCTTTTTGAATGAACAGGTGCATGCAAATCAAGGATCTCAAGGAATTTGCTGTTAACGTATGCTACTGCTTCCTCTAAGGGGAGGTGTTTTAGAATAGACCAATTACATGAGTTTAGTTCTTGTTGGAATTTGGCAGGGTCAAAGTTTATATTGTTTCTAACGTTTCTGAGTAAGGGTTGTTGGGAATTAATGACTTTGTGCTTAATTACATAGGTGAGAAGGTGATTGCTTAGGCCATCAGGGAGGGTACCAGAGGTGTACAGTTGGGGTGACTATTTATGAGTACCCAGTCAAGTATGCTTTCTTTTTGGTTGGGTTTACCTATTCTGGTAGGGGTGGATATGATTTGTGTAAATGCATGCAGCTTAATATGGGTGGTTGGGGATTCTGAGGAACATTGCAGTTTACAAGGTTTCCTAAGGTGTCCTAAAGCTATAAGGTAAGTATTATAGTTCTTAATGTAAGAGTCAGTTTACTTAAGTTACAGGGGAAGGAGGCAAACACTCAAGTAGAAAAAAGAGCCCTATGGCTGACCAAAATGGTGACCTGCTTAATTACACAGCACTGTAAGTGAAAGCTTAACAAATGCTTTTTGTGTGCAACCTACTCTGCTTAAATGCTGAGAGAAACAGATTGCAGTCCTGTAGATACCGTTTTGTATGGAACTATAGAGTTCAATCTGCTTAAATGCTGAGAGAAACTGATTGCAGTCCTGTAGACACCGTTTTGTAGGGAACTGTAGAGTTCAATCTGCTTAAATGCTGAGAGAAACTGATTGCAGTCCTGTAGACACCGTTTTGTAGGGAACTGTAGAGTTCAATCTGCTTAAAAGCTGAGAGAAACTGATTGCAGTCCTGTAAACACCGTTTTGTAGGGAACTGTAGAGTTCAATCTGCTTAAATGCTGAGAGAAACTGATTGCAGTCCTGTAGATACCATTTTGTAGGGAACTGTAGAGTTCAAACTGAGTCACACCAGGTCAGCCAAGGGGGGAAGAGAGAGGGAAATATATATATATATATATATATATATATATATATATATATATATATAGTATATAGTACATAGACCATAGTCTAATGAACCATATAGTCATCTTATAAATCAGCCCTTTTTCTGCAGACTCAGGTTATTCTTCACTCCCTTATCCCAGTAGACTCCCATTAGGTCAAAGCATTTCAAAGGCACGGGAAAGAACAGTATGACCAGCCCCCCCCCCAGAACTATGTTTCATTTTACAGAAAAATGCCTTAGAAACTCTACGTACTTGTTTGGAGTTTATCCAAGGCTAAACACAGACAGAATGTTATGACCAAGAAGCTGAATGAGTTAAAGAACAAGGCAGGCACTTAGAGAATGTAAACTCCTGTTCTGCATTCATTTACACAATGGAACATCAGAAGAGATGTGATAAGTTAAATAAGGTATCAGTAAGGGGCCCACCTAAATTAAGGTAAAATCTGTACAAAGGACAAGATCTATTAACTGGTTCTGCAAAAAGGTTGTAAACACACAGAGACAGTTATCCAATAACAGACATTGTTCGTGTATCAAATTATTCATTAAAAAAGTGGATTCAGTATATAATTTTAAACACTTTACTTTTAGTAGGAAGGCATTATGGAAACTTTGACCTTGCCTGAACTCTGCACTTTGAACTTTGGGGCAAGACCTGTGCACCAGGATGCCAAGGCATAGAAATTTTGGCTGTTGTGCCCATTCCAACAGCCCTCCCTTCCTGTGGTAAAATTGCTCATGTTTGAACCCAAGTCACTCCTAATAAAACCTTGATCAGTAATATATTAGTTAATCACAACATCCTTTTGTTAGATTACTTGACAATGAGTAACTTGTAGTTAATCATTCTGCTTCTAGTTTGTCTAACATTGACTATCTATACAAAATACCTTGCCACTTTTTCTGCTGCATACTGTACTTAGTCAGGAATAGCATTCCATACGTGGCTTCTTGCTCATCACTATAACATTTAAATGGATAAGCAGAATCCAGGTTGTCATTAAACAGAGAATAAGAAGTCACGTTTTCCCCAATGAAAACTGTAAAATATGACTCAATGACCAAATTTTCCTTAAGAAAATATAACCGCAAACATAAATTACTAAAGAAATAAATTCATAACTGTTAATATAGTCCAAAGAGTGAAACACATGGATGGTCACCTGAGGTAACAGTCGTCAGCAGTGACCAATCTCTTGCAATCTGGAGCCCATCCCTTTGTCTCTTAATGTACTGCAGCTGACTCTTCAAATCTTGTTGCCATCTTTTTGGAGCAATGATGTTTGGTGCCATCTCAAAGTAGAGAATCATTAAAGAATTAGCTGATCGCTTTTCAAGGCAGATGAGTTATTTTAAGAGCTTTATCCCTTAATATTTCTTTATATTTTCTCATAGCTGTCATCATTCCTATCTTTTCTCATTTCCCTCATGTTCCTGTTAAAAAAAAAAAACTTTTGCATCTGATTGTTTATTTCTTCCATATATAGTACACTCTGTCTTATCCAGTCTCGCTGGGAACAGATCTTAGGCTGGATAAGCAAATGGCTGGTTAATCAGAAAAACATACAAAATAATACTTATAGGTTATAAATCAGCTAGAATAACAGGATTTGTGATAGTATGCATTTTTGTAATGAATATGAAGTCTAAACTCAAATGCCTGTCATTATTTAGCCCAGAGGAGGTGGAAGTGTTGCTCTTCACTGTTGTCTTTTGCTAGGACTGTGGCAGAAATTTAATGGCCAGTTAAAGAGGAGGCTGGTTAAAAGAGGCGAGATATGGGGGAGTCTACTGTAGCCATTACCAACGTTTCTGTTTTGGCAGAAATGATTGTTTGACTGTTGGCAGTTATCCTTGTACTGAGGTGATTGTTTTTTTTTTTTTTTTTTTACTTGAGTGCGAGTGGGCATAGTATCTATTGTTTGGCCTCTGTTTATTTATTTATTTTTTTGGTAGCATTTCCAGTGTTTCCAGTTTAGCAATTTTGCTATAAAAAACAAAAGTATGAAGTCTTGGTTTAAAAAAATGAACAGAATGTAGACCTAAAATCTAACCTCAAAACTTATATGACCTCTGTGTTGTGTGCCTTGGAGTTGGGCATCTGTCGGTTGTTTGTCAAGTTTGTTCCAGTTTTAGTTCTAGGACCCTGTTAGAAAGGAGAAATAAATTAGTGTTGAAAGGTTGAAAACTGACACCACTAAAGATGAGGTTTTAAGAAGGGCAGGATAGGGCTCAGACACTCAGATTAGAGAAGATGATGAAGAAGAAGAAGATGAAAGAGAAGAGGAGGATGAAGGACATGGGGGAAGAGTCAGTGTTGGGGAAGCTTTTCCCTCCTAAACTACTTAGAACTTTGTTTGCCTTGTAGACCCACAATATACAGTATTCTTTACTCTGTGGAGAGCTGCGAGTAGTCTTCACCCAGCATTCTCAGGAAGAAAGTGTGCAAGGGGAAGTACAATTACTCCCTCTCAGAGTGCTCCTCCCCAAACACAAATCTCGGCTTGGGAGATGTTTCACTACAATTCTCACAAGGAGATACCACCTTCAGTTAAGTTTTGAAGATGATGAGACAGAGGGGGTCTTGTCCCATACACCCCCACTTCTTCTGAAGAAGACATCTTGCAGGAGGCATACAGGTCCTTCTCCCCTGTGGCCTGGGCAGTAACAACACTAGATAGATTAGTGACTGTGACTTGCATGAGAGCATGGAAAGAGCCAGATGTTTTGGAACCAGTACCTCGTAAGCTTGCTAGGGTGGTCCAAATCCCTAAGAACAGGTCTCATTGGAGCAAAGGACCTCTTGTAATTGCCTTTATTGTGTCAGCAGCCACCAAGAAAGAAGTCTTAGAGTACACTCAATCCATTCATTTCTGAAAAAGGAATCTTTGATGGTGGACAGGCTGGAGAAGCATGTTTAAGCTTCAAGTACTTTATTCATTAAAGCCCTAAATTACTTTGTGCGCATAACCAGATTTCAGAGGGATCTGACTTACAAGGTACTGGAGACTCTGAAACAGCTACCCATTGGAGATGTCAGCTGACATTTAATTGTTTATAAAAGTTTTACACAATGCAGTGGATGGACTGGCTAGTTCAGCTCGGTCAGGTTTAGGAATGTGCCAGGAAACCTGACTTCACTGAATGGGTTTTGTGGAGCACTTTAAGGCAGTCATTTAAAGAATTCTCTCTGCTTGAACAGAAAGTGAGAAAGAAACTGCAGTTGGGTAAATTGCTCTTTGCCGCTGGGGGATCAGGTTTGCTGCTCCTCAACAATCTTTACAGTGAAACCAAAATACGCTAAGAATCTCTGGTTTGTGAAGTCCCAGCACACTCAGAATTGGTAGTTACTTGATAGGAATTCCCAGGATAGAAGGAATAACTACAACTGTTGTCTTCCTAGAGGCAGGCGTAGTTGGCTATAACAAGGCTACTGCAAACCTCCCTTAAGGGTCTCACCAGCACCAAAATTGATGAGCTGCCCTACTGCTCCACTCAGGATGCAGTCAGGGTGCATCTGTCCCTGCATCCTCTTGTTTGACTGGCTTTCATGAAAGATACTTTGGACAGGGAAGTCATATCTAGTGGTTATCCTATACCTTTTTTGGAGAAGCTCTAGCAATCATTTGCTGTCCCTCCCTCAGTGCCACTCTAACAAAGAAGAGTGGCAGAGCAAGAGGTTCAAAACTTTCTGCAAAAAGAAAAATAATAAAACAAAAGAGAGTTAACAAAGAGCCAGAAAATAAATGAAAAGTAAAAAAAAATAAAAAGAAAAAGCTATTGGAAAGCAAAAGAAAAATATTATTAAAAAATGTCATACACACAAACAAAATATTGTTGAGTGTGAGAGAGACACACAAATATTCATTTGTGTGTATGTCTTCTCGTGTGTATTTGAATTTTCAAATATTAGTTTTTGCTCAGCAGCTTTTTATTTATTTTATTTTCTGCAAAAAGAGACATCCAGGAGGTCCCATAAGACCAGGAAGGGATCAGGTATTACTCCAAGCTCATCTTTGTACTCAAAAAAATCTCTGGACCTCAGACTCATTTTAGACCTCAGTTGTTTAAATCCTTTTATGAAGAAGGAGTAACTTTGGACAGTCATGGTACAATCCATTTTGCCATATCTGCAGAGAGGTGATTGTATGTGCTCCCTGTATTTCCAGGACATTTCCCATCATATCAAACATGCCAGGACATCCAGAAGGTTCCTGTACTTCAGTTATAAGATACTCATTTCCAGTTCAGAGTACTACCATTTGGACTCACCACAGCCATCTCTTGTGGCCCACATTCAACTAGTGGGAATCAGGATATTTCCTTATGTGGGTGACTGGCTCATTGCTGCCACTACAAATGATTATCTCATTTCAGCAAGAGAATACTTGCTCCAGTTATGTCTGTAGTTTGGGATTTAATTCAATTATCCAAAATCACAGCTGGAACCCTCTCATAGGTTCATAGGCAGGTACTAGGCTATTGGCCCTAGGGCCTATATAAGCCTAGCCAAACGGTACCCTGGCTTTTCCACCCAAGAAAATGATTTTCCTTTGCCCCTATCAAGCAGAGCCACAGAAGTGATCTCCGGGGTGAATTTTCTATCTCTCATCCAATCATCAAGATTTATCTTGAAGAGTGCTAATGAGAAGCTTTGTTTGATATAGATAGGTAGTTTGTTCCAGAGTATGGGAAGTCTCTGGAACAGAAATCTATCCCTCCAGCATGTTTTCTTTATTGTGGTGACAAAGTTTAAGTCCCTAGAGCATGTAGCTTGGAGGGATTGTGATTTCTTTAAGTGGAGCATGCCCAACAGCACTGGGTTTGACATAGCTTTGTATGTTAGGCAGAGATTGCGTCTGAGTAGGCGATATGCGACAGAGTAAAGCTGGAGTTTTTTGAGATGGTCTGCGTAGGGCATCTGTTTGAGGCCGGTAATCCTCTTTGTGAGGTATTTCTGTGGCCTTTCCAGTTGTTGTAGATGTCTTGTGAGGTACATACCAAAAGGGGCGTTGTACTCTATAATGGGTCTAATGAGTGATGAGTAGAGGGGAACAATGACCCCTTTTTTCCTGGATGTGAAACCTTTTGTAATGAGGTTTGCCACGTAGAAGGATTTCCTGACTACTGTGGTGATGTGATTATCAAAGGAGAGACTACTGTCCACCTGTGTCCCAAGGTCTCTTATCCACACTTTCGGTGTTACGTAGACTATCGCCTATATGGTAGTTCGTGAGTAGAGAGCTTTTACCAAAAGGGATGGCAATGCACTTTTTGGCATTGAGTTTGAGGCCATAGCTTTGACACCAGGCATCTGTCTCAGTGAGGCCCTTTTGTAGGATGTCCACATCGTTAGGAGTTTTGATTGATTATGGCTCCTAGTTTGTAGACATCTGTGAACTTTGTTAGCCAAAGACCTTCTGTGTTAGCCTGTACTTCAGAGAAGTAGATACCAAACAGGAGAGGACCTAGGACTGAACCCTGTGGTATTCCACTTGTCACTGGTCTGAAGTTGGATTTAGAGTCTGCTACTTTCACAGTGTGGGTTCTGTCAGTGAGCCAGTTGGCAACCCATCTTGTGACATAGGGATTTATACCTAGTTTAGTGAGTTTATCTATAATTCCAGAGTGGGGGATGGTGTCAAAAGCCTTGCCAAGATCTAGATAGGCTGTGTGAACCACCTTTCCCTCATCTACGGCTTTGGTGACCACTTCAAAGAAGTCTTATCAGGTTTAGGAGACATGATCTGCCTTTTACAAACCCGAACTGGGTAGGGTCCAGAGTTTGGAGATTACCAATGTCATTGTTTATAAGTTCCATGATGATACATTCCATAGCCTTGCAGACCAGACTCATCAGGCTAATAGGGCGGTAGTCCCTGGTGTCCATGGTGGCTCCCCCTTTGTGGAGTGGGATAACTGTTGCTGTGTGCCATTCAGTGAGCACAAAGCCTGAGGTGAGGCTATGATTGAACATGGTACTTAGGTGGGGTGCCAGTTTGTTCTGTAGTTCATGTAGAACGCAGCCTGGGATGTTGTCAGGTCTCATGGATGCTGTGTTCTTGGCTTTGGAGAGTGTGTTTTTTACCTGTGCAGCCATGATTACAGGAACTTTGCATTCTTCCGGTATAGAGATGGGCCCTTTAGGGGATGAGAGAGGGGTAAAGTTAGCACTGAACCTATCTGCCAAGATGTTGACAATATCAGTTGGTTTTGTATATTTAGTGCCATTGTGCTGTAACTCAGAGCAGATCTGAGTGTTGCCATTGAGATTATTGACATAGCTATAGAATGCTTTGTGGTTGTCTTTAGAATCAGTGGCAATTTTGTTTTCATAACTAGCTTTGGAGGATTTTATGAGGGATCTCAAGTTCTTACTGAGGCTGACCATGGAGTTCCTCCAATTATGGGATTTTACTCTTTTTTGCAACAGTTTCTTTCTTCTGTTGTAGAGTTTGTTGATGGCAGGCCACCACCAGATTGGCTTCCTTTTTTTGGAGGTGTTAGGGATTGCATGATCCATGCATTCGTGTAAGTACTTGTAAAGTGCAATTGTATAGGATTCAGCAGTCGTACCTCTATTGGCTGTCAGCATGGGTGTCGTGAAGTTTGCCACTTCTGTCTTAAGAAGCGTGAAGTTGGCTTTGAAGAAATTTTTTATGGTGGTTTCCCTAATGGGGGGTAGGGGTGGGATGTGGATGTCTAGGGTGATTTGCTTGTGGTCGGATCTGACCAACGAGGAATTGACCTCTGGTGTGGAACACCGGATACCCATGTTGGTAATGACCAGGTCTAGGATATTGCTGCCCCTGGTGGGGGTGTGGGTAAGTTGATCCAAGTCGTTGGAATGTATGAATTCCAGAAAACGTTGAGCGCAAGAGTTGGTCATTTCCTTATGTGCTGGATACCACAAAGCAACTGGCAGTGCTTCCCCCATAAAGATGGTCAGCCTTTGTACAAGTACCAAGGTTGTTGTTAGATGCTCCGAATACAGTTGCAGTAATAATTCTGAAATACTGGGCCTCACAGCAGGAGCTGTTCAAATGGTTTCATGTGGAAGGCTTCACATAAAAATTCTTAAGTGCACATGAGGAGATCAGCAGAACCAAGATAAGATGACATGTCATAGAGACTATCAAATTCTCTACGGTTTGCAAAAGAAACTTGGCATGGTGGATAGACCTACAGAATCTGGCAATGGACAGGCCATTGTCCAACCTAATCCAATCAGCCACAGTAACAACAGACATGTCTTTGGTGGGGTGGTGGGACAGTTCTTCTTCTAAATTACCCATTATCAGAATACTCCCCTAGTATATCACTGACTTTCTTAAGGTGCTCATCTACTTTTTATCCTAAATACACATCTCTCTGACCACCACATACCCACCTTACATATCTTCTACTGTATATTCCTTACTAACTCATCACTGACAGAACTATATCTCTATCTTGTCTCACACTAATCTTCTTCTGTATCCTTATCTAATGCTCGGCTTTCACTAAATAACAATATATCAGTCTCTGTATGTCTCTCTCTGTCCTTACATTGTTTCACACTTGTATCAGCAAATATCAGTACTCCCTCACTACTTGAGTGTCTGGCTATCTTCAGTACTGTCTTTGCATAAAAATTCCTTTAAAGTATGTGTATTGTACAGTGCAACCACCAAAACTGTCTTTGTATTAATTTTGTATAAAATATTCATTTTAATGTATGTGTACTGGTGTGCTATCTCCAAAACTGTCTTTGTATAATTTTTATAAAACATTCACTTTCATGTATGTGTATTGCACAGTGTAGTTAATTCATTAAGTGCTTTATATGTCTCTATTATAACATTATAAATGCTTCTTCTGTAGTACATGTTTTCCACATTGTTGTAATAACTTTGTAAATGTAACCATGGGGCTTTTGTGTCCAGACCGCCACGGAAAAGGGGTTTTAATTCCCAGAGGGGCTTTCCTGGTAAATAATTTAAAATAAATAAAATAAACAAATAAATAAGCAAACATATAAATAAATAAATATCTTAGACAGGACTGCCCATGGAGTGTGGAACACGCAAGGCAAATTGCACATCAATGTTTTGGAGATGAGCGTGGTCTTCCTAACATTGCAGGTATTTCAGGATCAACTTCCCCAGAGTGCAGTGCCCATCCAGTTTGATGACATGACAGTGGTATAGTACCTCAACAAGCAGGAAAGAATTTGTTCTTTTGTCCCTTGTCTGAAGGCTATAAGAATTTGAGAATGGGCGATAGTCTTGCATTGCTTTTACATATCAGCACACACCCCAGGAGCATCCAACATAACTCCAGAAAGGGTGAGCCAACATGTATTGCTCTGTAATGAATGGTCTCTTGATGATTCAATAACTCATATTTTTTTCCAGATGAGAAGTTCCTTGTTGTAATCTCTTTTCTACTTCATCAAGCAATAAATGCAACAAATGTTTCTCCATCATTACCTGGCCTGGAAGGCCACCAAGAGAAGTATTCACCAACTATTTGCCACCGGGGCTGCTTTATGCCTTTCTACAAGTCCTCCAATTGTCTGGTTTCTATAGCAAGGATATGAAAAATCCAGATAATTTTCATAGCTCTGCCAGGTGTGGTTCACCCTGTTATTGCCTCTGTTAACGAGAAGACCTCTTCTCGTACCACAACAGCAAGGTTGTTGAATCACCTGTCTTGTCAACCTCACCCAGACATTTGTTCCTTCAGATTGATCACATGGTTTCTCCAATTCCAGTAATATTCTGGGACCCATTTTCCCACCAGAGGTAAAGAACCTCATTATAAGAGATCAGAAACCTTCTACTAGCGTAGTCTAGGTCTGGTGTCGGGAACCATCTTCATCTAAACAAGCATTGAGCTGGTTAAGCTTTTTTTGTGTGCTTATTTAACCTAGCAATTGCTCCCTGACATGTAGCTGATCCTGCTCTAATTTCTGTTTACAGGAATAGTTTAGGAGATCTGGCTTTGGGTCTTATTCAAGCTATTGCTCCTTCTTATAAGGTAGTTTCTGATAAAAGAAAAAGTGATCCCTCTTTTCAAAGAGATGCAAAGTACTGAGTCTACACAGTAAGATTAATCGACAGATGCATGGTTTTCTCCTCAGATTTCTGATTCATATTTAGAGGAGAGCACAGTACCTCATTCTCCCTGTAGGTATTTCTGTTTCTCTGAGACTGTTTCTAGAATGTGACTGATTTCAGTATGAGAACAGAGGTTTCTCAGTCCCCCAGAAAATACTGTGAGCTGTTAGAAATGGAATTTCCAGAAGCTTTACTTGTTTCTTCAGTGCCGTTAGCTTTGGAGGATGTGTGTGTCACTGCCTGTAATTTCCTGATAGTCAGCCTATTGCCCCTAAAAAGGCAGATAGAGTGTATAAAACTTCCTTAGTCTTAATGATTGATACACTCATCCCAAACCCAATCCAGCAACTGTAGCTTTAGTTATTCCGGTACTTTTTCCGTTATCGTGGCAACACTTTCAAAGCGAGCGTTCAGCTGAAATCCAGAACCTTGATATGTCTATCGACCATGTGTGTAAAAAGTATTTGTCTTAAAAATTTTTCTAAGCAAAAAATGAAGTTATCTGGGTAAACTGTCCACATGCCTGGTTAACGGATGTGTCTTGCTACTGGATTTCAGCTGAGCGATGGCATTGAAAGTGCAGTGAGAAATGCTAAGAAAAGTAAATAAATGCAGCAAATGTGGAAACCGTGGGCTTTCTTCATTTTTATTTCTGTAGCATATCCAATCGTTATAATTGTCCTACCAGAAAGGAAAAATGAATGATCTCCCTGTACAGTGTCTTCTTAGCGTTAATGTCCTGTGAGCGGTACCCAAGTCATGAGGCGATTGACTATCACAGGCAACACCTCCGTGCAAAGCTCCTGTCAGTTCCTTCCCCCACATTCATCTCGCCAGGCTGTCCTGAAAATAACATTAAGTATGACACAGAAAAGAAGGAAAATAAGGGACACCTAGCCCCCCAAAAAAGAAAATTTTTCACTGTAAAGTTGAGCCATTCACACTTTGAGAGAATGCTTTAAAGTGTTCCCTTTTACGTGATATTATGTTTTTATCTGTAATTTCCTCCTGCGGTTGCTGAGCCCCGAATGTTGTGTATTGTCATGTCTGTAAGGAGTTACTACAAGCATCATGTAAATTGGATAAAAGTTAAAGAAGAAAGATGTGACTTCAACATTTTGGAGACATGTTAACATAAACACCTAAAAGATGAACAGCTGAAAGACATGTAAATAGAGTAGTATCGGAGCTCAGCAACCGCTTTGAAGGTGTTGCCCCAATAACGGAAAAGTACCGTTATTCCTATTGATGCTAAACATTTAGTTAATTCCACTTATATACTTTCTGACAAGGATGGCAAAATAATTGATAAGTAGGGAAAAAAGTATGTGTTTGCATCTTTGATTTTCAGAATTTTGAATTTTCATGCTCACATGTAAGTCTGACATTGTGAAAGTATGAGGAATACTTTGTATGCAGTTTTTTTCTTCTGAGGAAAAAATACGCTTTAAGTGGTCTACTTTCTTCTATCTCAGAGGTCCTGACTCATTGTTTAAAGTGTGTGTATGACTCTGTTGATACTTTTCCAGGGCTTTGGCCACTGGTGCTATTTTGCAGAGCTTTGCTTGGCTACATTCTCAGAACCTCCCAGATGATGTGAAAAATTAGGTTTTAAATTCTCCTTTGGATAGAGATTTAGTTTTTAGGTTACATATGATATTGGGAAGAAATCCTTCCTTTCCGTGGGGTAATTCTTCATCCACCAGACCAGACTCTATTTCACCCTGTCATTCAACATATGTTGTCTCAGGGAGTAATACAACCAGTTCCTCCTTCACAGTGATTTGGTGCCAAAGAAACAAAATGCTTGGAGACCAATTATAGATCTTTCTTTTCTATGCCAAGTTGTGATAGTGCCAATGTTCAAAATGCTGTCACTTCACACCTGTCACCCCTTCTTCCTTGTTTAAGTTTCCTGGTAACAGTACAATTAGAAGATTCCAATACAACTCAGGTAATATGGAGAAGAACCAGTCCAATAAGTCTTTTGCTACACCAACTCCATTTATTACCACAGGGCAAATTAAATAAAATCGACCATTCGGCAAGGGCCTCCTGGACCCCTCCCCTTCCTCCTACCAAATGTTGTAAGCTAAGGTAATCTACCTGTATAGCTAAAGCTACTGCAGCAGTGATCAGTATGATGAACATAGTGCAGTAGTGTATGCAAACTTACCCTAATAGTAGATGTTTGAATGATCCATGCTGCAGTAGCTGCTCCCTCCCTCCATCTCCCTTTGTTTTTAATTATATCAGGCTTTGTATATATGGGTTTACTATTGAAATTTCGAATCAGCTTTGGTCAGCTGGTAAAAATGTTGACCCAAAATGCTGAATATGAAATTCCGAATAGTAAACCAAAGCGAAAATGAATACATTGACCACCATGGTTTGATGTATTCGACATAGCAGGAGGTGACATCACTCACCTCCTGCTATACACATTAATGTACTGTTGAACTCTACAGTCAATGGTACGTTACTTCTACTGTTTTGAATGGGGCTACTCACCCCTGTGCCCCCTACACCCTCTGTGTATTAAATATACCAACTATGAGATTGCGCTATAGTGAGGAAGTGGGCTAATTCCCTGTTCCTCACTGAAGCACGACCTCCCTGCACAGTGTCGAACCGAAATAATTGACCTACACTACCCGTTCGCTGTAGTGTAAGTCGATCAATTTTGGGTCAACATTCTGCCAGCTTGGGAACTGCAAGTCGACCATATGCCAGTCGACTGATGCAGTTTCCAAGTTTTCATAGTAAACCGTATATATGTATATATTTTACTCATAGCTGTTTCCTCAGGGTTCAGCCTCCCCCTGTCAATTAGAATGAAAGCTCGGAAGGGCTTGGTGCTCAAATCTGTGTTTTTTGGCATCTCAGTTCAAGCTGCCTAAAGGTTTGAGCATGTGGAATGTGCCGCAAAGCTTTGGAAGCTGGACGGTTGTTATATTCTTGGCAGGATATCTCGTATAGATAATGCTAATGCAGCAGTGATCATTCATGCATTTACTGTTATGGTAAGTTTACTTACACAGTTGTACTTTTTTCCACTTGTCTGTCACCCTAAGAAGGAACGAATGGACCATAGTGCTTTCACCTTTGGAGAATGAATGGGCCAACTGAATGAGAGGAAAGTAGGCTCAGTGGTTCACTGGGAATGTGAGCAAATAAAAAAATGAGTACCTCATAGTAGTCATCTGACCTTTAATTATAAAAAATTTGACACATTTCCTGGCAAGAGGATTGGATGGTGTCATATTTCCTGGCAGAGCAATCATTTTGAGAGGCTCTGTTGCACTATTTGCAGCTTTATCATCAGTATGAACGTTCCACTGTTTGTGGAAGCCCCAATGAAAGGAAATATTACAAAGAACAACAGCACTTGCTTGTACAGTACATTTCAACTTGTGTATAGACCAGCTCAGCATCCTGAAGCTTGCAAAGGCATAATATAGACGATTATGAATGGATCACTGATCATAACTGACTTATGTTTTGAGACATGGATGCCAAAAAATTCACCTCAGGAGCGAAGCTTGAGAACTGAAACTCTGCATTCTTGTTGAGAACACATAATAAAGGGTAATGATCGGAAACCCAATCGTAATTCATTGTAGTGCATGGAGCTTTATCTGTTTATGCATTGCTACTAGTTACAGAAGAAAAATAGCTGTTTTGCCAGCTTTTAAAACCATAAAGGACTTGGCACATACTGTCAGAAAGAGTGTACAATATTCTGTTATGTTAGAAAACGCCATGGACACATTACAGGCACAGACAGCAGGCAGAAACAAATTTATTTTTTATTCTGCATCTGTCGTTTGCATGCCATTACTGTCAGACTGCCTAGCATGATACCTGATCTTTACAACTGAAGTAATGATGCTTAACATCTGTTAACACTGGGCATATAGAAGTGCTTAACTGATTAGTCTTTTTTCATGTATAGGAGTATAATCACCACACACCATGCACTATAAGCTAATTAATGCTAGATCTTGAAATATACTTCTGTAGAAATAGACTAGGCAGAAGAAATAACATTGTCTTAAATCGGCATTTGCATATTACCACAAGTGCTACTATCAGTCACAGACTGAACTCTCTGACTTAATGCCACTGTCAGTCTAAAGTGAGAACATTTTGAATGAGCTCTGCTAACAAGAATAAATGTTCTGAATGAGCACAAATGCCAGACTATGCATTTAGAACGAGCATCACTGCTATTGTTGGACTGAAATTCATTATGAATAAGTATTGCTGTCAGTCACAGGTTAAATTCCATGAGTGAGTGTCACTGTCAGTCACAGGCTGAACTTCCTGAATGAACACCTGTACCATGTTGAGAGCAAACTTTGTGAATGAGTTCCATTGCCAGTCACAAACTTGGGCATTCTGAAGAGCAGCAGTGCCCATCACAAGGATGAAATTTATGAATTGTGTGAATGATCATCTCTGCATACCTGTTTTGAACCAAGCCTGAATGAGCACTCCTGCAACTCACAGTCTGTACATTCTGACTATTGCAGCAGTGAAAACCAGCGACTAAACATGCTGTTACTACAGCTAGTTATGGGCTGAACAGTCTGCAGGAGCACTACTGCCGGACATACTCTAATAGCTTATGAACAAGTATAAACGTTTTAAAGGAGCATTTGTGAAGCTTTGTTTGTATAGTTATTCATTTATTTGTTTTTTTGCATAAAGTTTGGAGAGGGGCTGTCAATAATACAAAAAGACACATGGAAGCTTTGATAAGACTACTAAGAAGAATGGCAGATGAGATTTGTCTGTGATTGTTTATGCTGTGTGTGATTGTTGTGTAAAGACTCTAGCAAAAACAGTAAAAAAGACAATGGACAAGTAATTGAAAAACTTGAGAAACATTAAACAGAATTGCTGAGGGGTAGAATTTTTTTGTTTTGTTTTGTTTTGCATCCTCAATGTTTATCTTAATAAATCGATTTTTAATGTGTGTGTGACATTTCCATTTATCTTAAATGTCCAGTGCCCTGCACATGGTGTATATGCCTCTAATACTTCTCTTAATTTGTGAAGTTAGTTTTATTTTCTTGCTATCCACTGTCCCTTGTACTGGACCTTTTGTCACTGACCTGACCATCTTGCTCTTTTCATATTTTTGAAGTTATTTTCATTAATTATATCATCCCTCACATCCTTCTCTCTTTCGTTTTTTTTTTTTTTTTTTGTATTAAGGACTGTTGCTTCATAGGTGTGTTGTTTCTTGCACTCATGGAATGTGTCATTTCAAGTCACAATTGTAAATTTATTTTTTTAGTAGGCCTGTATATCTCCTTTGTGGGAATGATCTGAAAAGGTAGTGGAATCGCTCTCCCCCCATTTATGCTATAGTTGGGGGCAGTTGTCATGGTCAGTGATATGTTGTTCCAGATGGATAGTGCTTATTGTTGCTAGAAAGTCTACTTGTATCCTGCTGGATTATCTTTCTCAGTTATAGTAATTTGTGGCAAAACACATTTCATTCCCTCTTTACAAGCCATGGCATAAGCTGTATTGATTTTAACCTGTTTTTGATGTCACTGTTTTAATAATTTATGCCAAAAGTATGTTTTTTTTTCTCTAAACCATAATATAAGCTGTGATAACTTGATAACTAATTATAATGTCATTTTTATGTAATTCATTTTCTGACTTTAATTGTTAATATTGCTTAAGTTAGGGAGAGCTGTGCTTAGTTTTTAATTTAAGTAAAGCCTGCATGAAAGCACAATTTTATTGTTACAGAATTTTAAAATCCATACTTCTTTAAATGTATTTGATTGTCATAAATCCTAAAGCATAATTCCTCTTCATAAAAATGTTTTCCTAACTGTCTTTGGGCAAACATGTCCATGCATTTTCTTAAAAGTTTTTGTTGTTGTTGTTTCTTTGCCTGCTGATCATCAGCCTCCTCCCCTCCAGTGGGTCTTCAGACTATTTGCTCCCTGGAGACAGGGAAGTTCCCATTCTCTCTGTAATGACAGCCAGCTGTAGGGAACCATCATTCAAGCAGTTATTGAGGTTGTTTGTACCCCCAATGCCTCAGTGGTTCATCTGGCTTAGAGGGTCCTAGCAGAAGATCTAGCTGTTATCCAGACCTAGACATCTGACAGTTATGGGTAGACCCTGATTATCCCAGATAGATAGCTACCACCCTCACCCCTATAGCCATGTCACTGTAAGGTGGGGCTCAGATAATTTTGAATAGCCTAACCAAACACATGCTGGCTAATGGGCACACTCTTGGCACTGCAGAGGCTCACAGTGCTGCCCATCTAAGAATGGAAACTTCCATGCATGCTCATTGGACATTTCCATCTCCACTTTGTAAAAGCCAAACATTTGTCTATGATCTTGTCCTGTAATCAAGGGCCTGCAAATTCTAGGCATTAGTGCAGTAACATTTGGACTGCCCCCTCTTCCCCCGATGTGGTGAGCCAGTGTGAGCTAATCGCTCCCACTCTGTCTCACAAAGCTCTTTCAGCACCCAATTCACTATTCAAACACCTGTCGAATGGGATTGTGTGAGGGCTTTATCCTTCTGTGCCATAGAGTTCATTTTCTCAAGAGTTTAATAGTCATTTTTAGTTAAATTTGTGCCTAAAGTGGATTAAGAAATTTTTTTCCCATTTTGTCTCCAAAATTTTGCTCTGTACAAATTAATGTAGAAAAGTGTCAACATTGTCAAAGTTTATGGGCACCTTGGTAACTTAGTGGTAAAATCTGTACCTTACATTGTCACAGTCTGGGCTTCAGTAAAGTTTTACATGTTCTTACTATGTCTGCTGGGCTAAATTATGACTTTATATGTCATATTTACCCATGATTTTGTGGCCTAGGCTGTGGCTAAAAAGGGTCAAGAAGCACCAGTTCACTTATCCATTAAGTAAGTGAATGAAATAATAAAAAAGTCTTGGCTCTTAAGAATGCAAGTCATGCTCCATTAACTATAAATGCATAACACTTTGAGATTGCTGTGGTGTCTTTTCTTTTCAGAATGACATAGAAGTAGTATATTTATAACAAGAGCATTGTGGTACATCATCTCTCTTAGAAATGTATACCTGTTGAGGAAAACTAAAAATGTCAAAACCTTCTCAGTTAAAGCATGAACACTGAAGCTGCAGTTCTAAAGTGAAAAAAATGTAATCAGAGTGGTTTGCACAGTGTAACTTAATTGAGACATTTGTTTTTTTTTCTTAGCTGTTTGTGAACGTGGTTGTCTAAATGGAGGAAGATGTGTTGCTCCAAATCAGTGTGCTTGTACGTATGGATTCACTGGACCACAGTGTGAAAGAGGTACAGTATGCTATTCAGATGCTTATACTTAGTATTTCAGTGGATATTACTCTTTAGTTTCTGATGGAAGTAGTAACAGTTATAGTTACATTTCAGAATTAATTTTATTGGCTGTACTAGCATCTTTAATTAATTAATGTCCGCGTTGATAAGTTCATGAGAAAAGGACGCTGGATTTTTAGTAAGTTCATCTTATAAATTACACAAGTCGTGATGTTCTTCATCTCACATTGCTGCAGTCCTAACACTTGGGTAGTCCGCTGTCCCTCATTCGGCCCGAATATCAGAGTATAAGGCTGACGTCGGTCAGGGCGCATTTGACTGACATCAGAACGCCAGGGTACAAATGCGCATGACCGACGTCATATCCTCAGTCTTTTTTGCCGCATGGTCCGATGCAGAAGCAGTGTTGCAAGTGCCGTTCGGCGTTCTGAAATTTTTCGAATTCGGAGTTTCAGACCGAAGTCAGAGTTGGTTGGTACCCGCTGGGGAATATTTTGGTTTTTCTTGCCTCAGTGGTTTACCGGATGTCAGAAAAGTGAATAACTGTATTTCTTGTGGGAAACAGATACCGCATAGAGATTATCATAATTTGTGTATACCTTGTTTAGGACCTGAGCACGACGTTGTTGGATGCCGCTTTTGTGCTAGGTTTAATAAACGCACTATAAAGCGGAGGTTGGATTGTGCAAGGTTGGTCTTTGGGAAGCGGTGCAATTACAAAATGCCGTCGGATGCTCCGACGCCGGCTTCCTCAAAGAAGCGCAAGGACAAGGCAGTTAAACCTAGGTTAGAGGAGTCGTCCGAACCGGACGCCAGTTCTTTAGAGGTGTCAGTGGAACCGGTGGTTCCGACGGAGGCCTCTCTGGAGACCCAGGGAGAAACTTTGATTTTACAGGATGTGGCCTCCCAGGAGGCAGGCTATAGGGGCTTCTCAAGTAACTGTACTCCCCTCCCTTCCTAAGGGGTCTAGGCCCTCTCTTTCTGCTTCCAAGGCTTCTCCTAGAGGCAGGTCTAGTTTAGCTTCGTGGGTGTCACTCCCAGTTCTTCAGGTGCTGTGCCCAAGAAGCACATGCTCAAAATGGCAGAGGATTTAATTACTTTAATTAGAGGCTCTATGCCCTCCTGATAAGAGGCCTAGGATGGAACCTGTGTTGGGGATTATGAGCAGGCTTCGGATGTGTCTGAGTCTTGGCTGAAGACTTGCAGGAGTATTCTCATTATTCTGATTCTGATATGGATGATTCTACTCCTTCTGCTTCTCCTCCTGAGGATTTTTCTTTTTCAGAGACCCTTCACTCCATGAGAGAGCATTTTAAATGGGAAGGTCAGGATTTCTCTGATTCCAGGAAAAGGCTTAGGGAATTTTTGTTTTTACCCCAGCATAGGCCTTTAGCTATTCCTCCTGTTCTGAATGTGGTGGAAGATGTGTTTGCGGAGGCTTCTCTTAATCCTGATTCTTTGCCTCCTGCGCCTGTTAAACCGGATAGGTATTACAGGGTGCCTGAAGCTCATAAGTATCTTTTTAAGAGTCCTAGGGCAGACCCAGAAACTGTTAGCCAGGGGCCTAAGGATGTTAAGGCTTCTGTTGTCAAAAATCCGGTTCCTGCAGATAAAGAGGCCAGGGCCTTGGATAGATGGGGAAAGAAAGTTTATACTTCTTCCACTCTAGCCATGAGAGCTTTGAATTGCCAGTTTCACATGTTGAAATATCAAAATTATCTCCTTTCTCAGTTGAAATCTAAGGTTGATGCCCTGGCGGAAGGTATTGACTGTAAAGAGTTACAAGATTTAGTGCATGTTTCTGAGCAGGTGGGTAAGCATTCTTTGCAATGTGGTTTTGATGCTGTACAGGCCTCGTCTAGGGTGGCTGCCACTGGGTCAGTTCTTACAGGCATGCCTGGCTGAGGGATCAAAATTTATCCGACCATGTTAAAACTAGGATTTTGGATGCCCTTTGCAATCTGATGTCTTGTTTGGTTCTCCTGTTGAGGCAGTTTTAAAGAAAATGGAAGATAAGGCTAAGTCTATGCAGACTGTTAAAGATTTTTTGCAGGTTCAGCCTCCAAAGTTTAGTAGAAATTGACCTACTAAAGGGTGGACGATCCTTCTTATGATTCCCAGTCTAGGGGTAGATCTAGACGTGGCAGGGCAGAGGTCAGGGCTCTTTCAGGCCCAGAACAGGCAGTTCTCCTGCACAGTCTTCAAGTGAGGGCAGGGATCAGTCCTTTAGTAAACAGATCCAATGACCTACCTTTTCAACTGCCAGAACCTTCCGTCTGGCAGCACCTTTGGGAGGAAGGTTGGCACTTTTCAAAGAAAATTGGAGTTTGATTACCCAAGACAAATGGGTACTGGATATCATACATCACGGTTACAGGTTTTATTTCCATACCTTGCCTCCTTTCAAAGGCATGCCAGACATTCCTCCTCAACAAAGAATAGAGGCTCACAAGCAAATTTCACTGCTACTCCAAATAGGGGCCATACAGCCGGTTCCTTTGCCAGAAAGGGGCCTAGATTTTATTCTCGCCTGTTCCTAGTCCCAAAGAAGGGGAACACGTGGAGACCAATTTTGGATTTGTCTATCCTCAACACTTATCTGGACATTCCCAAGTTCAAAATGTTGACGTTGCAGCAGCTTTTACCTCTGCTGGGCAAAGATCATTGGATGGTAACTTTGGATCTCAAGGAGGCTTACCTTCATGTTCCTATCAGACTAAGTTGCAGGAAGCATCTGCGTTTTGAGCTGGGACTTCTCACTATCAGTTCTCTGCATTGCCCTTTGGCTTATCTACTGCGCCCAGAGTGTTCACGAAAGTTCTGGCTCCAGTGATAGCTTTCTTCAGGCTAAAAGGAATACAGATCTATCCTTATTTGGACGACTGCCTGATTCTGGCTCAAGGAAGGGAAGAGCTTCTTCATCATTTGGAATATGTGATAGCAGTGCTAAGATGCCTGGGGTATTCTGTGAGCGAAATAAAGTCCAGTCTAGTACCCTCTCAAGACATGTGCTTTCTGGGTGTGAGACTGAATACAGCATCCCAGATGGCCTTTTTAACCCCGGACAAACAAAAGAGTCTATCCCTTTACTTCCATCAGCTATCTCATCAGTCCGGCCTGACTGCAAGGACAGTCCTTAACATCTGTTAACACTGGGCATATAGAAGTGCTTAACTGATTAGTCTTTTTTCATGTATAGGAGTATAATCACCACACACCATGCACTATAAGCTAATTAATGCTAGATCTTGAAATATACTTCTGTAGAAATAGACTAGGCAGAAGAAATAACATTGTCTTAAATCGGCATTTGCATATTACCACAAGTACTACTATCAGTCACAGACTGAACTCTCTGACTTAATGCCACTGTCAGTCTAAAGTGAGAACATTTTGAATGAGCTCTGCTAACAAGAATAAATGTTCTGAATGAGCACAAATGCCAGACTATGTATTTAGAACGAGCATCACTGCTATTGTTGGACTGAAAATTATGAATAAGTATTGCTGTCAGTCACAGGTTAAATTCCATGAGTGAGTGCCACTGTCAGTCACAGGCTGAACTTCCTGAATGAACACCTGTACCATGTTGAGAGCAAACTTTGTGAATGAGTTCCATTGCCAGTCACAAACTTGGGCATTCTGAAGAGCAGCAGTGCCCATCACAAGGATGAATTTTATGAATTGTGTGAATGATCATCTCTGCATACCTGTTTTGAACCAAGCTTGAATGAGCACTCTTGCAACTCACAATCTGTACATTCTGACTATTGCAGCAGTGAAAACCAGCGACTAAACATGCTGTTACTACAGCTAGTTATGGGCTGAACAGTCTGCAGGAGCACTACTGCCGGACATACTCTAATAGCTTATGAACAAGTATAAACGTTTTAAAGGAGCATTTGTGAATCTTTGTTTGTATAGTTATTCATTTATTTGTTTTTTGCATAAAGTTTGGAGAGGGGCTGTCAATAATACAAAAAGACACATGGAAGCTTTGATAAGACTACTAAGTAGAATGGCAGATGAGATTTGTCTATGATTGTTTATGCTGTGTGTGATTGTTGTGTAAAGACTCTAGCAAAAACAGTAAAAAAAGACAATGGACAAGTAATTGAAAAACTTGAGAAACATTAAACAGAATTGCTGAGGGGTAGAATTTTTTTGTTTTGTTTTGTTTTGCATCCTCAATGTTTATCTTAATAAATCGATTTTTTAATGTGTGTGTGACATTTCCTTTTATCTTAAATGTCCAGTGCCCTGCACATGGTGTATATGCCTCTAATACTTCTCTTAATTTGTGAAATTAGTTTTATTTTCTTGCTATCCACTGTCCCTTGTACTGGACCTTTTGTCACTGATCTCACCATCTAGCTCTTTTCATATTTTTGAAGTTATTTTCATTAATTATATCATCCCTCACATCCTTCTCTCTTTCGTTTTTTTTTTTTTTTTGTATTAAGGACTGTTGCTTCATAGGTGTGTTGTTTCTTGCACTCATGGAATGTGTCATTTCAAGTCACAATTGTAAATTTATTTTTTTAGTAGGCCTGTATATCTCCTTTGTGGGAATGATCTGAAGAGGTAGTGGAATTGCTCTCCCTCCATTTATGCTATAGTTGGGGGCAGTTGTCATGGTCAGTGGTATGTTGTTCCAGATGGATAGTGCTTATTGTTGCTAGAAAGTCTACTTGTATCCTGCTGGATTATCTTTCTCAGTTATAGTAATTTGTGGCAAAACACATTTCATTCCCTCTTTACAAGCCATGGCATAAGCTGTATTGATTTTAACCTGTTTTTGATGTCACTGTTTTAATAATTTATGCCAAAAGTATGTTTTTTTTCTCTAAGCCATAATATAAGCTGTGACTTGATAACTAATTATAATGTCATTTTAATGTAATTCATTTTCTGACTTTAATTGTTAATATTGCTTAAGTTAGGGAGAGCTGTGCTTAGTTTTTAATTTAAGTAAAGCCTGCATGAAAGCACAATTTTATTGTTACAGAATTTTAAAATCCATACTTCTTTAAATGTATTTGATTGTCATAAATCCTAAAGCATAATTCCTCTTCATAAAAATGTTTTCCTAACTGTCTTTGGGCAAACATGTCCATGCATTTTCTTAAAAGTTTTTGTTGTTGTTGTTGTTTCTTTGCCTGCTGATCATCAGCCTCCTCCCCTCCAGTGGGTCTTGAGACTATTTGCTCCCTGGAGACAGGGAAGTTCCCATTCTCTCTGTAATGACAGCCAGCTGTAGGGAACCATCATTCAAGCAGTTATTGAGGTTGTTTGTACCCCCAATGCCTCAGTGGTTCATCTGGCTTAGAGGGTCCTAGCAGAAGATCTAGCTGTTATCCAGACCTAGACATCTGACAGTTATGGGTAGACCCTGATTATCCCAGATAGATAGCTACCACCCTCACTCCTATAGCCATGTCACTGTAAGGTGGGGCTCAGACAATTTTGAATAGCCTAACCAAACACATGCTGGCTAATGGGCACACCCTTGGCACTGCAGAGGCTCACAGTGCTGCCCATCTAAGAATGGAAGCTTCCATGCATGCACATTGGACATTTCCATCTCCACTTTGTAAAAGCCAAACATTTGTCTATGATCTTGTCCTGTAATCAAGGGTCTGCAAATTCTAGGCATTAGTGCAGTAACATTTGGACTGCCCCCTCTTCCCCCGATGTGGTGAGCCAGTGTGAGCTAATCGCTCCCACTCTGTCTCACAAAGCTCTTTCAGCACCCAATTCACTATTCAAACACCTGTCGAATGGGATTGTGTGAGGGCTTTATCCTTCTGTGCCATAGAGTTCATTTTCTCAAGAGTTTAATAGTCATTTTTAGTTAAATTTGTGCCTAAAGTGGATTAAGAAATTTTTTTCCCATTTTGTCTCCAAAATTTTGCTCTGTACAAATTAATGTAGAAAAGTGTCAACATTGTCAAAGTTTAAGGGCACCTTGGTAACTTAGTGGGAAAATCTGTACCTTACATTGTCACAGACTGGGCTTCAGTAAAGTTTTACATGTTCTTACTATGTCTGCTGGGATAAATTGTGACTCTATATGTCATATTTACCCATGATTTTGTGGCCTAGGCTGTGGCTAAAAAGGGTCAAGAAGCACCAGTTCACTTATCCATTAAGTAAGTGAAGGAAATAATAAAAAAGTCTTGGCTCTTAAGAATGCAAGTCATGCTCCAATAACTATAAATGCATAACACTTTGAGATTGCTGTAGTGTATTTTCT